>NW_028261394.1:11772829-11830329 GCF_051295495.1 Thamnophis sirtalis
AAAACCACCTCTTGCCTCCAGGATGCATTAATAAATAACCCCTCCATCCATTTACTTGCCGGCAGTGGAGAAGACTCAAAAAAGCGGCATTTGGCTTGCCCGTGGATCCTTCTCACATTGTCCACTCCGCCTGGAGCGCTCTCACTCCTGTCCCTTTCTCCCAGGGAGGACGCCGGCCACCCAAACAAATTGTGATCTGCCAAACGAGAGGTCGGGGAAAGCCGAGTGGAGGGAGGTGGGGAGGGAAGCGGAGGAGGGGGTGGCGGCAGAGAGGACAGATGGAGGGGGGGGGAGACAACACCAGCACTTTTCAGAGTCTCTGTTCCTCCAGCAAGGCTCTTCGAGATGCAGGCTGCATTTTTTTCGGGAATGATGCCCACACCTTAAGGAAGGTTTTTTTTGCAACGGCGGTTGGTTGCTGAAGCAGCTCCTAAGCAACACAACTGGGAAAGTGGGGGGGGGATTTTTCACGGACTTGCAAGGTGCAGAGGTTTAGACTGGGCTTTTAGAAGAGAGAGGAATTGTCACGTCGTCTTTGGGTCTTCTGGATCATCCGATGAGGGTGCACAAGTCTCCGCCAGAGATTTTGTTAGTTTGACTGAGTGCACTCTCCTGTCGGCTTGAGCGAACGAACGATAAGGGCTGCCTACAGGTGGCTTCTTGGAATATCTTCTGCAGAATTATGACAGCCAGGTGAAGACAGGGGTGGTCTGTTGTAATTAAGAGTGCCCCCGATTCAATAATGCTACCAACTGATGACTTGAAAATGGCTACCAGCCATCTCAACCAATAACCCAAAACTGGTTTTATTTTAAACTGAGCTTCTGGATGGATGGAACATTGTCCAGCCAATGTTGGCTGATCTTATCAAGGGAAGCCAGATCTGACTTGCATGCTTTTATTGTGGAAGACTATCAAGACATTCCCAGGGAGTCAAAAAAAAGAAAAGAAAAATTAAAGCATCCCCCAAAAGAGTGATGGGAAATCATTTCCATGAAGTCATCCCTCCATGACATCACCAGAAACGGAGGTCATCTCAAGGGAAGGCAACTTGGTGTGGATGCTTTGATGTCAATCCAGGTCAGTCAAAGACAGCAGAAGCAACAGCAAGGGAGGGAGGAGGGAAAGTTAGGTAAAGGTTCCCCTCGCACATATGTGCTAGTCGTTCCTGACTCTAGGGGGCAGTGCTCATCTCCATTTCAAAGCCGAAGAGACAGCACTGTCTGAAGACATCTCCGTGGTCATGTGGCTGCATGACTAAATGCCAAAGGTGCATGGAACACTGTTCCCTTCCCACCAAAGATGGTCCCTATTTTTCTACTTGCATTTTTTACATGCTTTTGAACCGCTAGGTTGACAGAAGCTGGGGCAAGTCACGGGAGCTCACTCCGTTACGCGGTGCTAGGGATTTGAACTGCCAAACTGCCAACCTTTCTGATTGACAAGCTCAGTGTCTTAGTCATTCAGTCACTGCGTCCCTTTTGGAAAGCCAGTTAAGGGTCCCCGAAAGGAAAGGCAGAAATCTGAACTGAAATTTACCAACTCTAAAGCAAATGGCCCTCGACCTGTGTCTTGAATGTGTGAACGGTTATCCACCCTTCCACATGATCAAGTCATCCGGTGCAGTCTGCAGTTTAGAAAGGGGAAAAGCCACCATCCAACTATATTTAAAAGCCAGACCTTTGAGAAGAGAATGCAGAGGTTTAAAAGCCGACACTCATACCCGTTGTGCATCATTGATTTGATGCCGACATGAAACGAAAGAAACTTCTAGGTAAAAATGCACGCCAAGGGGAACCCGGAAATTCAAGCAGGCTCATTCATCTCTTGCTATTCTTGAAGAGGTGTTGAAGTGCTACTGTTCAAATATGATCAGCAAGTTGTCACTCTCTTTTTAAAAAATCACTGGAGGGAGAGTTTCCGCAGATTGCAAGAGATTCTGTCGTGATTTGATAGGAAGGGTGACCTGGGACACTGCAGAAGCCAGGTGTTCTGATCCAGGCTTCCTTAGAAAGCAAGAAGCAGAGTTTTGGTCCTGACAAAACCTCTTTTATTTACACAACTGTGAATTCCTTTCATTCACAGTCAGCAAGGCTTTAGCAAACAGTCTTTCAGAGGAATGTTCATCCACACGCACCTTATCTCGCTTGGAGCGCTGCCCAATAACTGGTTTCCAAACACAGGGCAAGGCAAAACTTGACACAGAGTCTCTTATAATCACCAACAGAGCTTTCCACTCTCGACACCAGGCACATCCAAAGGTGCTTTTCCAAAAGCAGTTGGACTTCCTTGGTTATCCTTGTCAAGCTCATTTAACCATCATTTGGTTACGACAGAGTTGGAGAAGTAACATGGCCACTAATCCTCCTCACATTTGCAATTTGTAAAGCTGAAGAAAGCTGAAGTCAGATTGTAAGCAGAGTCACGACTTCGCTTAGCCGCTACTTCTCTTAATGGCGGAGTTGCCAGTCCCAATTGTGGTCATTGAACGAGGACGATGTGGCAACCCTGACCTGACCGGAGCCATCTTGGAAGTTTCAGTATTGCCACACTTGAGCTGAGGGATAGGGAGGGGGATTAGAGATAGCTGGGGGTTTGGTAGCCAAAATAAAATACTTTCTCTTGGGAACCAAGGACAGTCTCACACCTGGCCAGAGGAAGGAGGAGTAATGTCACCAGGCAACTAGACAGCGCCTTGATTGGACCATGTGACTGATGGTTTGTGGCTGGGGGGGAAATGTTTACTTTTAATTAGGTGAAGACTGCAGTTCCACCACAATACCGCAAAGTCCTTATCCGCGGAGACATAAGCGCGAAGGGCTAATCCGCGTCGTTCAAAGCGCTAAGGAAAAAGGCGACCCTACCGCGATGACATAATCGCGGAGGGCAAATCCGCGCATTCTGAAGCACTCAGTACCCTAAACCTAACCCTAAACCTAACCCTAAATCTAACCCTAAACCTAACCCTAAACCTAACCCCTAAACCTAATCCTAACCCTTACCTTAATTTAAATCAGCTTTCTGCCGCGGCGCTGTTTTAAAGCGCCCTTCTGTTGCCGCGCTGTTGTCGCGGTGGTGATGACAGATGGTGATGACATCGCGGCTTTAGCGACGCGATTTTATCACCGCTATTTTGACGAGCGCGGTTTTGTCGTGCCACGGAAGACTGCAGGAATCTTCAGAGTCGGTTTTCACCAGATCCGTGCCAATATGATATATCCAACAAAGCTATTCTATGAGGAATCTACCTACCTAAGAGTTTTGCTTGCTATGGGTCTGTTACTTGAAACCCAGACATGAAGATAAGTGGACTTCTACTCCCGGAAAATTGCAAAACAGAATAAGCCAATTGTCCTAGGAATTATCTCACACTAATTCTTAGCCCAGAGTATCTCAAACTTGGCAACTTGAAGTTGGGTGGACGTCATGGCTGGCTGGGGAATTACTGTGAACGACAGTGTATAAACCTTAGGCCAGTGATGGGGAACCTTTTCAGCATCTCGTGCCAAAAAGGGAGTGAGCTAGAGGTGGGTTCCTACCAGTTTGCACCTATTCGGTAGAACCGGTTCATCAAATCTACCGAACCGGTTAGAAGAGGTTCCACCAGTGGACCCGGAAAGCAGGCCACACCTACAGAAGAGGTTCCAAACTTTTTTGAAACCCACCACTGGTCCTTGGATATGATTGTTCTACACCATCATGCTCCTATTTATAAAACTCAGTGCCTCTGTGAAAGGTAAGGATGACTCCTGCGTTTGTGGTGCAATCAGAACATTGCGTGCGTTGAAGTTGTTTTGACGCAAACCAAAGATGCCTTTTAAAAAACAAGTTTGCATCACATTCTTATGCATGCCAGTGCTGGGTGTGAGGTAATTTAAGGTGGTTCTGACAAATGTCGTCGGCATCTTCATATCTGGTCACATGGGCGGCAAGCCACTCCCATCCGGTCACATAGGCAGCAAGCCACACCCACAAAGGAGGCCACACCCACAGAGTAGGTTCGAACAATTTTTGAAACCCACCACTGGAGTGAGCGCACCAATGTGCAGCACCGAATGTGGAAAAGGAAGCACTTCATGCAGGCAGGCGGGCTTGTCTGGGCTGCGACCAGGAAGAGGAGCTGCCCAGGGAGCATGCACATACTGGAAAATGCGCACCAGCCAGCAAGTTTCCGGTTACTGCCGCGCAGGCGCACATGCCAATCATTTGACGCATGTTCACGCCAGAAAATGGAACACCAACTCTTACGGTTTCGGGCACTGTCACACGCATAAAGGCCAGCTGATTTTCACCTGCGCATACAGGCCAGAAACCCAGAAGAGGAAGGGGTGAGCTGCGCATGCTAGGTGACATGGCTCCGCTTCAGTGGTGGGTTTCAAAAATTATTCGAACCTACTCTGTGGGTGTGGCCTCCTTTGTGGGAGTGGCTTGCCGCCCATGTGACCGGATGGGAGTGGCTTTCCGCCCATGTGACCGGATATGAAGATGCCGACGACACTTGTCAGAACCACCTTAAATTACCTCACACAAAGCACTGGCATGCATAAGAATATGATGTAAACTTGTTTTTTAAAAGGCATCTTTGGTTTGCGTTAAAACAACTTCAATACACGCAATGTTCTGATTGCACCACAAACGCAGTAGTCATCCTTACCTTTCACAGAGGCACTGAGTTTTATAAATAGGAGCATGATAGTGTAGAATAATCATATCCAAGGACCAGTGGTGGGTTTCAAAAAAGTTTGGAACCTCTTCTGTAGGTGTGGCCTGCTTTCCGGGTCCACTGGTGGAACCTCTTCTAACCAGTTCGGTAGATTTGACGAACCGGTTCTACCGAATAGGTGCGAACTGGTAGGAACCCACCTCTGCTCCGCTTGCCACTTCGGGCCATAGGTTCACCCATCCTGGCCTTAGGCTGAGATGTAAACCCAGTCACAACATTCACGATAGGCCAACCATTCTTCCCTTGTAAAAATTGTGATGCTGAGCCCTTGAATTTATTCTCACTGTCCAGATTCAGCCTCCTTTCTTTATTCCTAATTATCAGACAACTGCAGAGACTCCTCTGGAAATGGCTCCCCCCCATTCAAGGAAAGCCAGCAATACCCAGATCTCTGATATTTTTCTCTTTCAAGAGAAAGGAAGAAAAAAATCCTCTCCTCCATTAACTGAGCCGTAGGGAAAAGATCTCAGTAAATGTGACAGCTTTCTTTCCCCGAGAGACTCGGGAGCACAGGAAGAGGCAATTTAAATTGAGAAGCCAAAGTGTAAAAAGCTCTCTGCTTCTGCCTGAAATGAACGCTCCACCCAACCACTCAAAAAGCCAAAAGGGCACCCTGAATTTCCTTCCGCAAAGACTCTTCAGAGAATGCAGAGTAGACCCAGCGCTATTGAAACCCTTTCCATCTATCTATCCCTCCATCCTTCCATCCCTCCATTGCTTCTTGCCCTGCTGATTCAGTCCTACAGAGGAATTATTATTGAGTTTGTCATCTGCCCCTCCATCACGGTCTCACAATTCACACAATCAACCACACTGTTGGTCCTCAGCTTAGCATTCAAAGTTGCAATGCACCGCTATCCCTCTCTGGTTTGGTTCTGCAACCCAACAAGACAGACACGGACTTCAGAAGAGAATCAGAACTGCAGAAAAAGCAATGCCTTCCATTGAGGACCTGCATACTGCACAAGTCAAAAAGAGGGCTGGGAAAATATCTACAGACCCCTCACATCCTGGGCATAAATTGTTTCAACTCCTACCCTCAAAATGATGCTATAGAGCACTGCCCACAAGAACAACTAGACACAAGGACAGTTTTTACCCAAACACTATCACTCTGCTAAAGAAATAATTCCCTCAACACTGTCAAACTATTCACTAAGTCTGCATTACTATTACTATTAGCTTTCTCATCGTTCTATCACCTCCCACTTATGACTGCAAGACTGTAACTCTGTTGCTTGTATCCTTACGATTTATATTGATAGTGATTGTTTCCTGATTGCTTATTTGTACCCTCTGACTACCATTAAGTGCTGTATCTTATGATTCTTGACAAATGTATCTTGTCATGTCTTTTTATGTACACTGAGAGCATCTCCACCAAAGACAAATTGCTTGTGTGGCAATCACACTTGGCCAATAAAGGATTCTCTTCTCTTCTCTTCTCTTCTCTTCTCTTCTCTTCTCTTCTCTTCTCTTCTCTTCTCTTCTCTTCTCTTCTCTTCTCTTCTCTTCCCTTCCCTTCCCTTCCCTTCCCTTCCCTTCCATTCCATTCCATTCCATTCTATTGGTGGTAAAAAAAATGTGACCACATCGCAGGGCAGATTCACCCCATGGACCTTAAGTTTGACACCCTTACTCTAGAGCAATTCAAGATGCAGACAAGACACAAGGTTTACAAATATCTGAAGGAAAACCTAAATATCACATGGCCACCAATTGCTATGGCATCTAAACATCAGGTGATTAATTGCCTATATTCTCAATACCTCCACCAGACCGATTAGATCGCACAGACTAGGCCTCCTCCAAATTCCATCTGCCGGCCAGTATCGACTGGCGACTACCCGGAGGAGAGCCTTCTCTGTTGCTGCTCCGACCCTCTGGAACGAACTCCCCGTGGAGATTCGCACCCTCACCACCCTCCAGGCCTTCCGCAAAGCCCTTAAAACCTGGCTGTTCCGACAGGCCTGGGGCTAAAGAATCATTGCCCCTATCTCGAATGGTATGATTGTTGCGCTTTTTAATTATGTATTGTTTTGTGTTGTTGTCAACGGTCTGTATCCCCCTTCCCTTGCTTGAGTTGTGAGCCGCCCTGAGTCCCTTCAGGGAAAAGGGCGGCATACAAATGAAATAAAACTCTAAACTCTAAACTCTAATAAGTTAATTTTCACTGTAGAACCCCATACTGATTCCAAAGCAGCCAATGGAATAAACATTCATGAAAAACAAACACAAAAGCTAGATACCAAATATCAATGAACCTAAATATACATGGACAGTGTTTGCTTCTAGGGTAGGCTTTAATTAAATTTTTAATAGACATTAATTTTCCATCCTTTCCTCTTCAGCCAGAGATGGCCTTCTGCCAACGTTTTTCTCTCCTAAATTGTGACATAGGTTGAGGGAAATCTGCATTATTCCAGCAGTCAGGACAAACAAAGCTCATTTTAGTGGAAAACTAAAGTGCAGTACAGCATCGGAGACCAGAAAAACGTGGAATGCTCTCGTTCCAGCAGAACAGTGGTGGGATTCAGCCAGTTTGCACTATTCGGGAGAACCAGTTGGTAACTTTCCAAGTAGTTCGGAGAACCGGTTGTTGGAAGAAATCTCCTTTTGTTTTTTCCCACTTTACAGGGCTAATCCTGTAAGGAAGGCAGGAAGGAAACATTCTGGTGTTGTTTCTAGCCTCATCTTTATTGACCTGCTTACAGAAACTGCCTCTAACAGCGAAGGTGAAGCGCCCATCGACCTGAGTGACCTTGAGTTGGCCACGCCCATCCAGTCACATGACCACCGAGCCCCACCTACCCAGATGGTCATTAGGGCAGAGAACCAGTTGTTAAATTATCTATCTATCTATCTATCTATCTATCTATCTATCTATCTATCTATCTATCTATCTATCTATCTATCTATCTATCTATCTATCTATCTATCTTGTATGCCGCCCACTCCCAGAGGACTCCAGGCGGCTCACAAAAGACAAGGGAAAGGGGGAACAAGACAAAGACAACATATTAAAAACAAAACCAACATTCACAATTTCTGTGGCGGTAGATGCTTCTCAGCTCCCCCCAGCCTGCTGGAACAGCCAGGACTTGGTGGCTTTGCGGAAGGCCGGGAGGGTAGTAAGGATCCGGATCTCAACAGGGAGCTCGTTCCAGAGGGCTGGAGCTGCAACAGAGAAGGCTCTCCCCCGGGGAGTCACCAGCCGACATTGGCTGGCAGATGGAATCCAGAGGAGACCCAACCTGTGCGATCTAATTGGTCTGAGAGAGGTAATCGGCAGGAGGCGGTCTCTCAGGTACCCAGGTCCGATGCCATGTAGGGCTTTATAGGTAGCCACCAGCACCTTGAATCCCACCACTGCAGCAGAGATACAAGTGCCTGCAATTTCAGTCTTGTTAAAGCCCTTACGTTTCAGCTCCCATATGTTGGTAACGAGTTGAAAGGCCATCATAAAAATTATGATGTTGAAGAGAAAAGGAGCCTTAGGAATGGCACTGCAAAATGCAGTGCAAAGCATGGGGAGATGTCTATGGAGATTCTCGGTCATCCAGGACAGTGGTCTCCAACCTTGGCAAAGCTGGCTAAGGAACTCTGGGAGTTGAAGTCCACAGGTCTTAAAGTTGCCAAGGTTGGAGAGCACTGATCCAGAACATGGTTGTCCCAAAGATGCTTTTCGAAGACGCAACTTTGCTTTTTTTTTCTTTGAAGACGTTTTGCTTCTTGTCCAAGAAGCTTCTTCAGTTCAGAATCAGAATCAGAATAGAGCTGGAAGGGACCTTGAAAGTCTTCTGATCCAGCGCCTTGCTCAAGCAGAAGATCCTATACCATTTCAGACAAGTGACTGTCCCAGTCTCTTCTTAAAGATCTCCAGTAATGAAGCACTCACCACTTCTGGAAGCAAGTGGTTTCACTGGTTACCTGTCCTCATTGTTAGGAAATCCCACTTTAGTTCCAGGTTACTTGTCTCCGGGATTAGTTTCCACCCATTGTTTCTTGTCTTGCCATCTGGTGCTTTGGAAAATAAATTGACACACACACACACCTCCTCTTGGTGGCAGCCTCTCAAATATTGGAATACTGCTATCATGTCCCCACTAGAGCCTGGGAGAGTCATAAACCAATTAAGCAAACTAATTGTCTCCTGCAAACTCCATGTTAACTTTTATATTATTCTCTTTTCAGGAAACGTTTTCCTTCTGAGGAGAGGCCACCTGTCAGGCCTACAATTATATTCCTGTTAGGATCTTTGGCCTGCCACATTTTCTCTTATTTCATTATGCTGTTTCATTAGTATAGTTGATGGGAGGGGGGAATAGAAAGGAGTAGGATTGTGGAATGTGTTGTTGTCATTCTTTTCTAGAAGACCAAGGTCATCTTTTGTCTCCGCACCTTTGCACCTGACCGGAAGCAGCTGAGCGTAGATGCCAGCGTGGGAGAAGACAATTGGACCATGTGATGGATTGTGGATGTGAGGACAAGATCATGAACTTTTAACTGGGTGGGATTTTGGTGTAATTTCCAGAATTCGGATTACACAGATGTGCTAAGATGTCTGATTTATTAAATTGGAACTTTAAGGATCGTTTTGCCTTGGACTCTGATTTAATTCTACATGATACTTGGAACGCTGACACTCCACTCCCCTTTTGCTCCTCTTTTATCTCCTCTGGGAGGGACCATTCATTGTCCATCTGTGACCTTCCTCCCAAGTCAACCCCTGTTCCTTAGCTGCTCCCTTCATCTGGCAACTCTGTGCATGCGCACACTGGGAACAGGCTCCAGCTGTTCTTCTGCCTCACTGATGTCTGACTCTGAAGGCAGCTGATAACTGGCATATGGCTCTGGCCCCCTCTCTGCCTCCAACACAGAGGCCACTTCAGTGCCTTCTGCAGACTCCAGGACTGGCCCAGGTTCCTCCTCAACCTCCTCACTGTCTGAATCTGCTGCCAGCTCTGCTGGCTGTCCACAAGAGATACAAACCCTCCTTGCAATCTTCAGCTGAAAACAGAAGCCCCTATAGCATTTCTCTCTAAAGCCAGAACGCTGCCGCTGTTTGGTTTTTGACAAATGTTTTCTGACAACACGGGGGAGCCGGAGTCGAACTCTCAAAGGACAACCTGCATAATGCTTCAACATCAACCTGAAACGAAGCTTCTTCAACCTCCAGATACTGCAAAACAGGACTGTGTCCCTGTCAGAACAAATAAATTGCCCAGGTACACGTGATAAAGGAAAACACCGAAGCTTTTGCCTGCTGTCATCAGAAAGGAAATCAATAACAATACTGGAGAAAATGATCTCTTTCTAGAAGTAAATTTGCAGCCTGTCTATGGGGAATCCGCGAATGCTGTCAGCCATTTCTAGGCTGGAGATGCTCTTCCAAACTCAGCCATATTTAGACGAAAAGGTTGCAAACCCAGCCATTAAACTGTGAGGGAGCTAATAATGCAAGCCAAACCAAGTCAGGTGTCAGGAAGCCTGACAGGCTGCCCCCCTTCAGCAGAAGTGTCAGGCCTGGAAGCCATCTTTTACATTGGGCCTTCAGGCCTGCCACATTTTCTACTGTGGGGAAATGGGAAGGGGGATTATATGGAGTATGGGGAGAGATATAGTCACAATAGCATTCCTTTCTCAGAGAGTCAAGGACACCTTGCCCTGCACTTGGAGTGGTGTGACTGGGAGGCATCTCCAGTTGGGAACGGGGTCTGATTGGACCAAGTGATGGACATGTGGGTGCTGGGCGGAGGCTTGGACTTTCGTTTGGGTGGGAAAAACCTGGAAGCTTTCAGATTCGGGTTTTCCCAGATGTGACAATAGGACACCTCTACTCGGAGTCTTCTTTCATTGGGGGCGTTACTTGGAACTCTGAGATAGGGTGAATGAAAATGAACACACTGTTATCCTTTTCCTGGCATTGACCCGAATCTTCTTTAAGATGGCTTCCAGGCCTTACACCAGGGTGACTTGGAAAACCATCTTTCCTGGGTTTGCAGAGGGCGCGAAACCAGACAAGTGTGGCTTATTCTACAAACCGTTTTAAAACACATCTGAGAGACGCATGGAGGTTGTTGATTTGGGTGCAATGCCTACATGTCATACAGGGCATCGCATTATATAAATCGGGGGGGGGGGGTTCAAAATCAAGGCCCGGGGCCCAGATCTGGCTCACAGAGTGCTTAGATTCGGCCCACGACCTGGAAACAGCAAAGGACTGGCCCATGGTGCCTCTGCCAGCAAAAATGAAACTCGGGAGAGCTGAGCCGAGCTCCATTTTCACTGGCAGTGGGTTGCAGGGAGCCATCACAGCTGAAAACGGAGCTCGAGAGCCCATTTTTGCTGGGAGAATGCTTGGGCCACCACAGTCCCCTCCCCACCATATGAGGGACGTCGAGCTGGCCTGTTCCCCCAAAGTCAAACATAAACCTGATGCGATCCTCAATGAAATTGAGTTTGACACCTCTGATATTCATCAAAGAGGAAGGAAGGAAGGAAGGAAGGAAGGAAGGAAGGAAGGAAGGAAGGAAGGAAGGAAGGAAGGAAGGAAGGAAGGAAGGAAGGAAGGAAGGGCCATGGTGGTGCAGTGGTTAGAATGCAGTACTGCTGATCACCGGCTGCCTGCAATTTGGCAGTTTGAATCTCACCAGGCTCAAGGTTGACTCAGCCTTCCAGCCTTCCGAGGTGGGTCAAATGAGGACCCAGATTGTTGGGGGCAAGAGGGTGACTCTATAAACCACTTAGAGAGGGCTGTAAAGCACTGTGAAGTGGTATATAAGTCTAAGTGCTATTGCTATTGCTATCTCCATTCAGTGTGTTCACTCTAAGGAGAATGAGTTGGTAGCATCTCATTGATAGCACAAATAGACTGGACAACGACTGCATTTGCCTAGGATGGTGTAAGGCTCCTGCCTTAGGAAGAGGGTTGGACTCTAGAAGACCTCTGAAGTCTTGTTTATAATAAAGGACATGGTCCCTGTATCTGTAGGATTAGTAGGTGATAAGGAACCAAATTTTTAAAAAAACATTTTTTTCTGAATGTGTTGGATGTTACATAGCAAAACACACAGGAGTACCAACATCCATATTATAACCCCAGCAAGTTTGCAACCCACAACTGCAATATTATCAGTTATCAAGGCCATCTCTTATAATATCTCCTAATTTTTCTGCCATTCTGAAACCTGAGCAGGGCCCTTGCATTTTAATACAACCAATGGCATATTGCACTATTTATCCAGGTTCTTGCCAGCAGCCAAGTGAATCTGGGGAAAGTAGTTGCTAAACATCTCTCTCACACACAAGTGTAAGTTTACCCTGCTTGTAGAAGTTTTGCTATGCAGCCCCTTTTTCTGACAAGGTTAATCTGTTGGTGAGGATACATTCCCAGGCGTGTTGGAGGTGGCTTGACTCAGAATCTTTAAAGGAGCAGATTTATAGGATCTCTAAGCCTCAAAAGGGCTTGTTCCTTTTGTAAACATAGGCTAACAATATCCAGAAATTTAGATGTATAAAGGTAAAAGAAGAAGATGGAGAATAAAAGCAGGTACTTTTATCTGATGTTCCTTCCCACAAGGCAGCTGTGCTTAGATAACCTGGGGGCAAAATAACACACATTGCTTTATCTCATCCCCTTGACAGCTAAACGCCAGAGCAGTTGAGGGCTAGCTGGTGTTCACTTTATTCGGCTGTGATAATTTGTCTGCCTGCAACACGATGAAAATTAACTCTAGTGGAGTCACCAAGGACATGCCAGTTGGCGGCTATTGTGGCGCACAGGAGGCCAGCGGAGCAGGCAGCAGAGTCGGAGAATGAGGAGGTTGGGGAGGAACATGGGCCAATCCTGGGGGCTGAGGAAAGCTCAGACAAGGGCTCTGCATTGGAAGCCAAGAGGGAGCTAGACAGCAGTGAGGCAGAGGAACAGCTGGAGCCTGTTCCCAGTGTGCGCATGCGCAGAGCTGCCAGAAGACCAGAACAACTAAGAAAGCAGGATCGACTTGGGAGTAAAGCCACACCTTGGAGGTGATTGGCTCCTCCTATAGGAAACAAAAGAGGAGCGAATAAGGGAGGGGGCTTTTGCTGGAAACAATTCATTCCTTTGGTCATTTCAAGAGTGGAAAATTCTGTTTGTGATTATAAGAGACTCTGTGCCAAGTGTTGCCTTGCCCTGTGTTTGAAAACTAGTTGTAACTGGGGAAACCCGCTGCCCCTAGGCAAACCAGGATTCGAGAACCAAAAGTCAATCCTTATTAATGAACCTGGCTTGTAGAGTTGCGCTGGACTGGGTGAAGATCCGATGGGCTTCCTGGCTTGCTGTGAAGAGGAAACCAATGGACGTCACAGTTGCAAAATAAATTAGTCTCTCTTTCTCTCTCTTGCAAAGTCCACAGGGACCAAGATGACACAGACGTCTAGTTGAGGACTGAGTCGATAACTGGGGATTACCTGGTGACTAGGGCGTGGCCTAAAGAACTTATCAGACTCAGTCCAATCAATGAGAGGACAAAGTTAACCCATTCTGGATACTCCTCCCCTCACTATGGAGAATGTCCAAAATCATGGGTCAATTTTCAAAGCCAAAGCTAGAGAGCAGCTTCTTCAAAGCTAACAGATCTAGTCCAGCAGAAGACGCGGGCAAGCATGTCCTCAGATGCCAAGCTTACATACCCTCCTGTAATACCTGCAATTTGTCTTCCCCTGTACTTATTTCTATTATCTAGGACTGTGGAACTGAAGGAAACGCACGCCAGGCCCATCCATCAAAGACACTGGAAAAACTGCACACACTTTCCTTGGGAGAACATCATAACCCAGAAGAGATCAAAGTGGCCTTATAAAACGGCAAGAAAAGGCCACCACGAACTCACTTCGTATAAATTCTAGGCCTTGACTCACTTTCTTCTTCGTTCCTTTTTTGTTATTGTTGCTCTTTATCGTTCTTTTTGTCTTTTGTCCCTGAGAGAAGTGCCTCTCCAGTTATTAATTCTTCAATTCTTGGCATATTTTTTGGAGAAAGAGCAGGGAAATAACTTTTTTTTTTAAATGCACTCAATCGAAGAAGAGAAACAAAAAATAAAACCCCAAGAGGCAGGTGTGAGGGTGGATGTGTTAACACGCACCTACCGATCTCGGAAATCACTTCACAAATTAGATTTTCGTTCATTAAGGGTTTTATCCCCGTTTGTCTTTTGTCAACTTAATTCAGTGGCAGCATCATTGTCACGCTGTGGTTTTCCCAGTTGCCATGATGGCTGTGAAGGTTGGACCATAAGGAAGGTTGAGCGCCAAAGAATGGAGACCTTGGAACTCTGGTGCTGGAGAAGATTCCTGCGAGTCCCTTGGACTGCAAGGCGATCCAACCGGTCAGTCCTAGAGGAGATCAACCCTGACTACTCTTTAGAAGGCCAGATCCTGAAGAGGAGACTCAAAGACTTTGGCCACCTAATGAGAAGGAAGGACTCCCTGGAGAAGAGCCTCATGCTGGGAACGATGGAGGGCAGAAGAAGAAGGGGATGACAGAGAATGGGGTGGCTGGATGGAGTCACTGAAGCAGTTGGTGTGAGTTTAAATGGACTCCAGAGGATGGTAAAGGACAGGAAGGCCTGGAGGAATATTGTCCATGGGGTCACGATGGGTTGGACACAACTTCACGACTAACAACAAGAACAACTTTGCCGTTTAAGGACTGAAATCAGGTCCTTTATCCGATTCAGAAAAAAACATGTATTTAAATCTGGGTTCAAAAGGAGAAATAGGTTTGGAGAGGGGGGAAGCAGATTCTTTTACGAGATTGTTCTGAAACATAAACTGAGTTTAAATGTACATGCATGACGTTTGGCTATCAAACAAAGAAGAAGCATCAAAAGACAACAGACAGTCCTTAACTTATTTCGTTGGGGGTGTTTTTTGGAACCCTGACAGGGAATTTGATCGAACAGATTATACCCCAAACTAGAGACAATTTTTTTTAAAAAAACATGAGAACTAATACAAATGCACAATTTGTATCTAGTATTTGGGGGGGCTGCCAGAAAGAAGAGGGGGTCAACTTGTTCTCCAAGGCACCAGAGGGCAGGATAGTAGGTAGTGGATGTGGGGGGGAGAACACCAGTCCAGAGCTGGGGGGGGGGGGATTTTCTAATGGTGGGAACAGTCAACCCATGGAACAGAAGTTGCCTTCAGAGGTTATGGGGGCTTCATCATTGGAGGCTTTTGGAGGGAGATTGGACTGCCATCTGTTGATGGTGGTGTGGGGTCTGCTGGTTGGACTAGATGACCTGCAAGGTCCCCTATTCAGGATTGAATTGAATTAATTCGCCTGATGGCTTGGTCCAACTGGAGTTCTATCTCCCCATTTTATGAGGCGTATCTGTCCCCCATTCCTCCATCTTTAACTTCTATGCTCCTTGGGTGACTAATACTGTAGAACCCCAAAATCTTCTACAGAACTCAACATCTGGAAAACGGTATCTGAGTCAAACGGGTCTCCACATTTTTCCTTCTGTCCAGATCTACCTCCTGTTTTTGGCAGAACTGGGGAAAGGGAGCGGGGGAATAAATGGGTAGCAGCTATTGGAGAAGTGCAGGAACAGTGAAATTCTAATTCCCCATTTCCCCGTTTTCCAGTCTGCTGTCTTTGTAAATTTATCTCAAGCAAAGTGCTAACATCGTTAGCAGCTACACTGCTGGTTCAAGCATGAAAAATGAATGGAGCCCTTCTACCAAATCAGTCACTCTCTCGCTCGCTCTCATATCCACCGAAATATGAAAGGGTAAGAAGAGAAAAAGGCAAATCATAAATCTTCACCTGGGGGCACCTCTAGCGCAGCAACCAACCGTTGCCAGGAGCTGCTGACAAGATCAAAGTAACAAAATAGATAAAAGCAACGGAGATTTATGGAGATAACCGAGAGATGGGTCCCAAGCACAGTGGCTGAGATTCACAGGTGAAGCCCAAAAATCTCATTTTAATTAGCTTGGTTTGGAACCGCCTATTGTGTGAACCCAATGTATTGTGTTCAGTCAACAAACAGGGTTAAACAAGGGCGATGTATGCGATGTTTAGGGATGTGGTGGCTCAGTGGCTAAGACGCTGAGCTTGCCGATCAGAAAGGTCGGCAGTTCGGCAGTTCAAATCCCTAGCGCCGCAAAACGGAGTGAGCTCTCATTTCTAGTCCAACCTTCTCCCAAACTAGCAGTTTGAAAGCATGTAAAAATGCAAGTAGAAAAATAGGGACCACCTTTGGTGGGAAGGTAACAGCGTTCCGTGCGTCTTCGGCTTTCAGGCAGATCCAAACACTTGCTTTGGGGGAGTGGTTTCCGCCTTGAAAACCTTTCACTTCTCATCTGCATCCAGTTTTGGTCACCACACTTTAAAAAAAGATGTGGAGACTCTAGAAAAAGTGCAGAGAAGAGCAACCAGGATGATGAGGGGACTGGAGGCTAAAACATACGATGAATGGTTGCAGGAACTGGGCCTGGCTAGTCTAGTGAAGAGAAGGACCAGGGGAGACATGATAACAGTGTTCCAATATTTGAGGGGCTGCCACAGAGAGAAAGGGGTCAAGCTCTTTTCCAAGGCACCTGATGGCCAGACAAGGAATAATGAATAGAAGGAGAGATTCAATCTAGAAATAAGGAGGAATTTTCTGACAGTGAGAGCAATCAACCCAATGGAACAGAAGTTGCCTTCAGAAATTGTGGGAGCTTCATCCCTGGAAGTTTTCAAGAAGACACTGGACTGCCATTTATCAGAAATTATGTAGGGTCTCCTGCTTGGGTTGGGGGGTTGGACTAGGTGACCTACCAGGTCCCTTCCAACTCTGTCAATCAGTGCTACCTAGTTTGGGTAATGAAACATCTGCAAGGAAAGAAGCAAGCTCAGAGAGCACCACAGACCCCACGATGATGGAGGCTAAAACATACAATGAACGGCTGCAGGAACTGGGCACGGCTAGTCTAGAGAAGGACCAGGGGAGACATGATAACAGTGTTCCAATATTTGAGAGGCTGCCACAGAGAGGAAGGGGGTCAAGCTATTTTCCAAAGCACCTGAAGGCCAGAGAAGGAAAAATGGATGGAAACTGACCAAGGAGAGAGTCAACCTGGAAATAAGGAGACGTTTTCTGACAGCGAGAACAATCAACCCATGGAACAGAAGTTGCTTTCAGAAGTTGTGGGAGCTTAATCACTGGAAGCTTTCAAGAAGAGACTGGACTGCCATCTGTCAGAAATGGTGTAGGGTCTCCTGCTTGGGCAGGGGGTTGGACTAGATGACCTCCAAGGTCCCTTCCAAATCTGTTAATCTGTGTCTGTATCATCCAAGAAGGTTCTTCAGGTCTGAGAAGTATTTTTTTTTCAAGGAAAGAAGCAAAGAAAGTCTTAATTGCCTTTTGGAAAAAAAGCACCTTTGGGACAACCATGATCTGAATGATTGAGAATCCGCATAGATTTTCAGGTAGACTTTGATCAAAGCAAATATTTGGTCGCCATCTTAACTCCTATTTTGGCATCATGGTGTTTAGGCATGAACATTTCCAGGAGACACAGCAATACCCCAAAATAGATTGTGGGGACAAACGTTTGTCACTTTTACAAGAAAGCATCTTTCGGAATATCTCAGCAGCAAGCTCTGTGCTGAAACAACAGACTGGTTTAAATCAAGCTTTTCATTTTTTTCCAAATCAAAGCCATGATAATTGCTTCCTCGAACTATTCAAACATTGGATTCACAGCTCAGTAACTCTACTAATGATTGCCAGTGAAAAATAGCCACCGTTGGGCTACTGGGGAGCAATTTCACTTTATGTGAGGTGCAGCCTCGGTGGCTTTTCAGAGAAACAAAAAGAAAACGTTAAAAAAAAAAAGATGAAAACGAGGTTCACAAATGCTCTGGGAACTGCAGCAGCCCATAACCACAGGAAGGACCAAACGGTTATTATTATTAGAAGGCAGAGCTATCCTCAAGCCGAACCATCTCACGAGACTGATCTGTGGCTATGCTTTAAATGAGCCGCTCGGCATCTACTCAGATGCAAACCAGATGGCATTGGATTTTGAGAATAGCAATTTGCCAAAGAGAAATATGCCAGTGCTGAATAGAGTAGAGTAGAGTAGAGTAGAGTAGAGTAGAGTAGAGTAGAGTAGAGTAGAGTAGAGTAGAGTAGAGTAGAGTAGAGTAGAGTAGAGTAGAACATAACAGAACAAGAATTAGAAGGGACCTTGTAGGTCTTCTAGTTTAACTCCCTGCTCAGGCAGGAAACCCTACACCATTACAGACAAATGATTATCCAATCTCTTCTTAAAAACTTCCAGTGTTGGAGCATTCACAACTTCTGGAGACAAGCTGTTCCACTGATTAATTGTTCTCACAGTCAGGAAATTTCTCCTTAGTTCTAAGTGGCTTCTCTCCTTGATTAGTTTCCATCCATTGCTTCTTGTCTTGCCCTCAGGTGCTTTGGAGAAAAGTATGACTCCCTCTTCCTTGTGGCAGCCCCTGAGATATCGGAAGACTGCTATCATGTCTCCCCCTAGTCCTTCTTTTCATTAAACTAGACACACCCAGTTCCTGCAACCATTCTTCATATGTTTTAGCCTCCACTCCCCTAATCATCTGGGCCAAGTCATCACTTTATTTTATACCTGTTTATTTTTTACAACTAATTCAAGGAGGCAAAGATATCTAATTGTTCCTCCACCTCCTATTTCCTGCACAAAAACCCAGTGAGGTGAGTTGGTCAGAGAAGGAGGCTCCGGGACACCCAGCCAGGACTAGAACTCATCATCTCCTAGTGATTGGCCCAAAGTCACCCAGTTGACTCTCATGCCTAAGGAGACTGGGACTAGAATTCCCTGTCTCCCTGTTTCTAGCTCGATGCAATTAACCACTAAACCAAATGGAGTTCTCTTCTGTTTATTCAGTAATGTTCATTTCCAGCATTTTGAAGTGGACAGCTAAGAAAACACTCCCGGCAAAAGAACCCCCTGAATTGACAGGAATGCATCAGAAGTAAACATGTGGTTTCTGCATTTTCTTAAGTCAGTTATGTGGCAGAACCTAGAGAGAAAAAAAAAACATACTTTTTAGGCCTGGCCAGTCTAGATGAACAGCTTACTTGATTAATGTTGTTCTTGTAGCTCAGGCTGCAGTTTATCAGCAGCAGCAGATGTAATGATGCTCTTTCTCTTGGGATCAATGGATCTTGGGTGCAATGCCCGATTTTATTTATTTGTTTCCCAGCCAATTTCCAAAAAGGCTGGGCAATTCATAGTCTAGCTCTCTTTACTAGGTTTTGGTTACCCTAAACCCATGATGGTGAACCCATGGCACGTGTGGTGCAGAGCCATTTGTCAGGGCACGTGAGGCGTTGCCCTGTCAGCTCCAGCACACTTGCGCGCGCTGGCCAGCTGACTTCGACCTTCGTTTTTGTCCATTTTACACCTTCACGGAAGTCTCCGGAGGGCGAAAAACCACCCAATGTGCAAACAGGAAGTTCAGGAATGGACTTCCGGTTTGTGCGTTGGGCCATTTTTCATCCTCTGGCGCCTTCAGGGAAGCCTCTTGAAGCCTCTGGAGGGCGAAAAACGGTCCTAGGAGCAACCTGGAAATGACTTCTGGTTTGCCCATAGAGCTGTTTTTCACCCTCCGGAGCCTTCAGGAGGCTTCCATGAAATCTCGGAAAGGCGAAAAACAGCCCTACAGGCAAACCGGAAGTCACCATTCCCGAACTTCCGGGTTGTCCGTACAGCCATTTTTCGCCCTCCAGAGCCTTCACGGAAGGCTCCAGAAGGCCTCCAGAAGGCCTTTTGTGGGGCGGGGAGGCTGTTTTTGCCTTCCCCGGGCTCTTAGAAAGCCTCTGGAGCCTGGGGAGGGTGAAAAATGGGTCCATCACAGGCCAAAAGCGGAGGGAGGGTGGGGGTCCCACACACAGCATTATGAGTGTGGCCATGCCTGCACATGACCCCCCTGCACTCCCCCTGCTTTTGGCACGCGATCCAAAAAAGGTTAAGCCATCACTGCCTTAAACAACCTGACAGCCAGACAGCCTCAGGTCCCACCAGTTAAACAGGGTCCTCCAAGGTGACCCAGACCTACCTGGAAGACATACATAAAGATAAAGATAAAGGTTTCCCCTGTCCAGTTGTATCAGACTCAAGGGGAAGGTAATAGCATTTCTTGAGGAGTCGTGCCGGTCACATTACCATGGAAATGTCTTCAGACAACACTGGCTCCCTCAGCCAAGAAACAAAGATCTCCGTTCTTACCCGAGGGAGCCAGCATTTTCCGAAGACATTTTCCATGGTCGTGTTCTACACCGTTATACACCAAGGCGCACACAATGCGGTTGCCTTCCCACCGAAGTGGTACCTATTGATCTACTCGCTTTCTAGGTATAGAGGCAGATATTTCTCTTTCTGGGCACAGTGAGAATGTATCTGCTGAAGAAAACTCTGCATTGGCGACAGGGAGGGCATCCAGCTACTAAACACTCAGCTCCAGTCAGTTGCCCAGACTCTACACCGCAAGGGATTATAGGGGTCGTTAAAAGGAGATGATTAATTGTTCAGATTCTGGTCGCGAACTTAAGCTTGCAATAAACCTGTGTATTTATTTGAACTGTCTGGATTTCCTTAATTCCTCGTGCTTGATGCCAATTGCCAGGTCCAAACAACCAGATCAAGACATTAAAGGTTCAAGTTGACTATTTCATTGTGTTAGACATGTAGTGCCAGAATCTCTCTAGAGCGCTTGCTTTGTCTTGGGGAAAAAAGAGATGGGAAACTTAGCAGGGTTGAGCTCTAGGTCTCTTGTTGCTGTGCAGGGATTACAGGCTAATTGCCCACTTGATCCCTCCTGCTTGCCTGGCAGGGAATTTCCCAGCTCCAAGTTTGAGAGGCAACAGGTCAGCAGCGCATTAACTTTAGAAACCATCCAGGCACTCCACCCCGCAAGGGATTAGGGGGTCGTTAAAAGAGCATGATTCATGTGCTTTCAAACTGCTGGGTTGGCAGGAGCTGAGGCAAGGATGGGAGCTCACCCCATCACATGGCGCTTGGGTCTCAAACACAGGCTTTCAGCTTTCCAGCTTTAATCACTTGGCCACTGCACCCTTCTCAGAAGACATATATAGCAGTGGTCACGAACTGGTGGTCCATGGACCACTGGTGGTCCGCAGAAAAATTTGTATTTTTTATATTGCACTAAATCAGGGGTCCTCAAACTACGTCCCACAGGACAGATATGTGCAATGTGTTACTGCAGAGAGTCTCCCACTTCAGGGTCTTTTTGTGCAGGTCAGAGGGGGGCAGAAATTCAAACTTGGGGTGTGATTTGGCCCTGGTGCAGGGCTTTAGCCAAAGGCTAGAGGGAAGTGTCGCCAATGGCAAAGAGCCGGAGGACCTTGTTCCAGTGGGACAGCATCATGGCCTGGAACTAAGTGACCATCTCAGCCCACTAAGCCTCCAAGCGCCAGATTGTATGGCGTTAGATGCTATGTAGCCATAACAAAATTCTTTCTAAAAAGCCAAGGTCATCCTTTGCACCTCTGTACCTGACCGGAACTGGACGGGTGGAACTGCTAGCATGGCAGTGGGGAATTGGACCATGTGATGGACTTATGGGTGTGGAGGCAAGATCTTGAACTTTCAACTGGGTGGGGAAAACCGGGAAGCTTTCAGATTCGGGTTTTCCCAGATGTGCCAACATGGCTCTCTTAATCAATTGGAACTTTGAGCAATCCTTTGCCTTGGACTCTGATGTACTTTTGGATGCTATTTGGAACCCTGACACATGGCTTGTTTGCCTCCTCTACAAACCACAGCCTTGCCACAGAACACCTGCTAAACATCATCTTCACTGCCGGTTCTGCCTACTTCAGCCTGTCTGTCCGAGACTGATAAAGTTGCCTAGGAGATGTTATTTATATAAGGCTGCTAATGGAAGTCATCTTTAAGCACCGGGCATCGTTTTCAGGTCATTAGCTCTGAGAGTCATTTGAATGCATCCGATTCTAGAGTATCAGTGACAACAGCTAGAGCTCAGCAAAGGGAGATGAAATTGCTGTCATTCCTTTAACGTTTATCACTGCAGAAACAGAAAGAGAACAGGAGCCGGTTTCAAACACTGTCATTTTCACAACGGCACTTAGCCTTTGAACGCAGATAGAGTATAACATTAGAAAAAAGAAGAATAAAAGATTCTACAGCTCATTCACCTCCGATATCAGCTCTGCTTCCTTCAGATTTTTGCAAATGAACTGCAGAGCCTTTGTGTCGATGAATGAAAATAGTGGTTTGCAACATTCTGTTATGGCTCCATACCTCTTGGGACGCGGTGGCTCGATGGCTAAGACACTGAGTTTGTCGAACAGAAAGGTCGGCAGTTTGGTGGTTCGAATCCCTAGCACTGCATTAAGGAGTGAGCTCCTGTTACTTGTCCCAGCTTCTGCCAACCTAACAGTTCAAAAGCATGTAAAAAATGCAAGTAGAAAAACAGGGACCAACTTTGGTGGGAAGGTAACGGCGTTCTGTGTGCCTTTGGCATTTAGTCATGCTGGCCACATGATCATGGAGTCGTCTTCAGACAGCGCTGGCTCTTTGGGTTTGAAACAGAGATGAGCACTGCCCCCTAGAGTCGGGAACTAGCACATTGTTTACCTTGTACCTTTAACCACAACACATTCAGGTTTATATTGGTGCTTGTGGCCAGATGGTGGGGAAGAGGCTTGAAGCAAGTAGTCAAACTTTAGCTCGTCAAGAGATTTATTAGACTAAACAAAGGAAGCATTAAAACTGAAACTGACAGTGAAAGCTATGCTCTGGAAGAACAAGTCAAACAAAGAATCAAACAAACCAATGACGACTGAAAGGAAGAAAAGGCATAGAATGTACTTCAACGCATTAGGGCCTTAGGTAGCTCTAATCTTTAGGGGGGAAGAAGAAGAGAGAGTATTTGACTACAGGAGTAAAACACCAAGGGACTTCAGCTATGCTTTGCAGGAAGACAAAGCAAAGATGTATTGTAAATGGCAACTGACTACCATGAGGAGAAGGAACAAAGGTGTGTCAACCTGACTAATCTCTTTGCAAAGAATACTATCAGTCAGGAGCAAGAATAAGGGATATCACAGAATTCAAGCCGTATCAGGAGGAGGAGGAGGTGGAGGAAGAGGAAGAAAAGATGAAGAAGAAAAGAAAGAGGAGGAGATGAAGATTAAGAGTAGTAGTAGTAGTAGTAGTAGTAGTAGTAGTAGTAGTAGTAGTGTTTTGCCAATGGTGCCACCAGGGACAACGTTGAACCAGCTTCAGGACCATGGACAGAAGCAAATGCCTCCATGCCAGAGACCTTCATTTGAACCTTTACAGACAACAGTATGAGAAATCCTAGAGCAGGGCTGTCCAAATTTGGCAACTTTAAGACTTGTGGATTTCAACTCCCAAATTCCCCAGCCACGCTGGGGGAGAAACACTACTCTACATGCTGTGACATTCTCATTACCAAAATAACTGAGTGTGACTTAAGTTTATGGTACTACGACTCACTGGATCCATAGTTGGTTCATAAGTTATGCTTTCCAGAGCTTATTCAACAGGCCATCATGAAACTAAAAGGTGAAATGAGGTGCTACAGGATTCAATCCTGGGTCTGGTATAAATATATATATTTAAAGTCACAACCCCTGGTATGCCCAAATATGGGAGGAAGGTCACTACTTCCATTCTCTGTCATTCGGCTCATCACAAGAGACCATCCAGACAGAAACCCAATATTTTTTACTGTTGCCTTTTTGTTACATTACAGCACAAATATAACATATATATATATATATATATATATATATATATATATATATATATATATATATATATATATATATATATATATATATATATATATATATATAGATGATAGATAGATAGATAGATAGATAGATAGATAGATAGATAGATAGATAGATAGATAGATAGATAGATAGATAGATATAGATAGATAGATAGATATACAGATACAGATACAGACAGACAGACAGACAGATAGATAGATATGGAGAGATAGAGAGATAGAGATATATAGAGATAGAGATAGAGATAGAGATAGAGATATACAGATACAGATGATACAGATAGATATAGATATATATAGATATATGAAGAAGATGGCGAGTGAGACCTTGCCAAAATGTTGCCAAGACAATCTCAATCTTACACGGGAAAAGACCTGAATACAACAAGAACAGCATGCATATACATACATACATACATACATACATACATACATACATACATACATACATACATACATACATGGCAGAAAAAGAGATGGATGATTACTGGGTGTTCAAATGACACAAATTAGACCTTACAAACTGCAAACAGAAACAGCCATTTCAAGAGGAAACAGAACCCATTTGGGGGGGGGGTGTCCAAATCCCTAGCACTGCATAATGGAGTGAGCTCCCGCTACTTGGTCCCAGCTTCTGCCAACCTAGCAGCTCGAAAGCACGTAAAAAATGCAAGTGGAAAAATAGGAACCACCTTTGGTGGGAAGGTAACAGCGTTCTGTGCCCCTTCGGCGTGGAGCCATGCGGGTCACATGACCACGGAGACGTCTTCGGACAGCACTGGCTCTTCGGCTTTGAAACAAGTCGGGAACGACTAGCACATATGCACAAGGGGAACCTTCACCTTTACACATCTTCTCTTCTCTTGGATACTTATCTGTATTACAGTTTTTGTTTTCACAGTGAGGACTCTTCTCACTGATCACAGTAATAAATACCTGAAGTTATCTTCTACTGGCTGGGAAAGATTTACTTTTTTCCAATACAAACAGACCGAAACAACACACTGTGGCAATTTACTCTCTTGCTAAAACATATAAGAGAGGGGCAGTAGATACAGCCACGACTCCTTGCCAAAAACTTTTGTCTTCCGCTGAAGTGCAAAAGAAACCTTTATACTACCTTCCAGCATACTTTATTAAATCAGAGGCCCTCAGGCAACGGATTCAAAAGGAAAATAGCATCAAGAAGAATCTGTTGGTCTGCAAATCTGCCAGCAAGCTAAGCATACGGTTCCAAAAGAAGAACAAAGAGATGTCCTAGCTTCAGAGAGGCAATTTCCTTTCACAGCAGGTGGCTTTGTTCTATGCCCTTGTTTTCTAAAAAATGCAAGTTATATATGCTGGCTGCTGGGCCAGGAAGAAGTTTGAATGTCGTTTCTTGCGGACTTGCCTGTAATTGGGATGCATCTTCTAATTTAAAGCAGGGCAACTTTTAAGATTTGTGGACTTTCAAGTCCCAGAATTCCCCAGCCAGGAATTCTGGGAATTGAAATCCACGGATTGTAAAAGTTGCCCAGGTTGGACATCCTGGTTCTAAAGCAGGGGTGTCAAACTCGATTTCATTGAGGGCTGCATCAGGATTGTATTTGACCTCGGGGGTGGGGGGCAGGATAGGTGTGGCCCAGTGGTGGGATTCAATTTTTTTTTATGTTCTGTGGTTGTGGCTTGGTGGGCATGGCAGGGGAAGGATACTGCAAAATCCCTATTCCCTCCCCACCCCACTAACCTGCTTTCCAGCTCTGTTCTCCTGTTCAGGGCAACAAAAGAAGCTCACCTCTACCAGTGAAAACAGAGATCGGGAGAGCCACATGCTGGCAGAGGGTGGAAGGAGACCATCACAGATGAAAATGGAGCTCCATTTTTGCTGGAAGAGGTACCACAGGACAGTCCTTCACTGTTTCCAGGGTGGCCCCATGGGCCAGATCTAAGTAGCCTGTGGGCTGGATGTGGCCCATGTGCCTTGAGTTTGGAACCCCTGTTCAAAAGCATTACTTGATCGAACTCCCTGGAGTTTGATCCCGATGGAGGTCAGAGTCAGCCTTCCATCACTCTGAGGTCGGTAAAATGGGAACCCAGAAAGTTGGGGGCAAAAGTCTGACCACTTAAGACAGAATATAAGACTGGGTCTTATTTTTGGGGAAACACAATATCTATCTATCTATCTATCCATCCATCCATCCATCCATCCATCCATCCATCCATCCATCCATCCGAGCTGTGGGGACACAGTGGTTAGAATGCAGTATTGCAGGCAAATTCTGCCCACTGAAAAGAGTTCGAATCTGACTGGTTCAAGGTTGACTCAGCCTTCCATCCTTCCAAGGTCAGTAAAATGGGAACCCAGAATGTTGGGGGCAAGAGGCTGAAACGGTAAACCATTCAGAAAGAGCCATAGAGCGTTGTGAAGCAGTATATAAATCTAAATGCGACTGCTGTTCCTATAATTCAAGAAATTAGAGACGGTTCTTCGGAAGCATTTTTCACAATCCGATTGCTTTCTTCTGGATAAGCTGCCATTTATTGGATCATTTCCTAATCTGCTGCTCCTAGTCTTCCTGTTTCTCATGGACAGTCTCACCAGTGATGGGACTGAAATTTTTTTACTACCCGTTCTATGGGTGTGGCTTGGTGGGCGTGACTTGGTGGGTGTGGCAGGGAAAGAATGCTGTAAAATCTCCATTCCCTCCCAATCAGCTGGGGTTCGGGAGGCAGAAAATAGATGGGGGCATGGCCAGCCAGAGGTGGTATTTACCGGTTCTCCAAACTACTCAAAATTTCTGCTTCCGGTTCTCCAGAACTGATCAGAACCTGCTGAATCCCACCTCTGATTCTCATCAACCATTGCATATACCGGGCGAAGTGTGACAAATGGTCATCAGTTGCTTTTTTCAGGGCAGTTGTAACTTTAAACAGTCCATAAATGAACTGGACGGTTCCACCACAAAACCGTGGTCGACTAAAGCGCGTGTGACTAAAGCGCGGTGACAAAACCACGCCGTCAAAACCGCGCGACAACAGCGCGCCGACAGAAGCGCGCTGTAACATAACCCTAAAAATAACCCTAAACCTAACCCTAAACCTAACCCTAAACCTAACCCTAAACCTAACTAAACCTAACCCTAAACCTAACCCTAAACCTAACCCTAACCCTAAACCTAACCCTAAACCTTACCTTAAGTTAAATCGCGCTTCTGTCGGCGCGCTGTTGTCGCGCGGTTTTGACATCGCGGTTTTAGCACCGCGGTGGTGTCGGAGCGGTTTTGACGTTCGCGGTTATGTCGTGCCACGGAACTGGACAGCCTGTATTGCCCACTACAGTTCACACAAATTTAATAACACAGGATAAAGCACTGGAAGGAGAGTTGTTAAGTGTCCAAAATTCACACTTGCTGCAGCTGGTTTTTTTTTTTTGTTCAGGACATCCATTTGCATATAATTATCAGAGTGATCTTATCCTTCTTTTAATGACCTACTTGTAGTGAGTACGTTTTTTTCTCCTTCCATCTCTGTCCAAACATCTGTGCACTTAACCCAGCCTGTCGGAAGATTTTCTTGAATACTGATGGATGCAAAATGGATTTTCTCCGAAAGAAAATTATCACCTCTTGAAGTTTCACATTTCTGAAGGAAGTACCTTTCATCAGCATGATGGTGTTTTTAAACAAGGTGACTAATGTGGCCTCTTTGGTTGGTTTCCAACTCCCGAGGAATGAATAACGCAAACTTGCTGAGTCATCTAAGTCTCTGACTCAGCTGTTTGGATTATGAGTTCCTAACACTCCCATTATTGGGTGAATTTCGGAGCATCTAAAGTTTATTGGAGCCACGTTGGTGTCATGGTGAAGGTGTTCTGACTGAGGCTTCCCAAGAGCAGAAAGCAAATTCTTTTTCCCGACAAAAACTCCTTTTATTAATTGACTGTGAATTCTGCTCATTCACATCCAGCAAAATCTTCCAAGGGAGGATTTAAAGTCACTGACCTTCTCTGGCTTGGAGAGCTGCCAGGCCGATATCTGCACAACTTGGCAAGGAGCCTCGGAGAGTCACAAACAAATTAGCAAACTAATTGTCAGAGGATGAGATGGTTAGATAGTGTCATAGACGCAATGAATATGAATTTGGGCCAACTCTGGGAGATATAAAGGACAGAGGGGTCTGGTGTGCTATGATCCATGGAGCTATGGACATGACTTAGTGGCTGAACCACAATAGCGAAGACATCTTCAATTGGCAGTCTGAATGGAAGACAATGTGATTTTTTTCTGCCCACCCGAAATTCTAATTTAAGAAAACTTAACATCCTAACCGGGAATCCTGTTGGGAAACCCAGCTCCTCAACTGAGAAATTCGGGATGCCCAAAGAAATCATTTCAGAGCAATAGAAGTGGGAGGGAAAACATTAGTCCGAGAAATCGAGTGGCAGGAGACAGCGATAATGTTCTCAATTTGTTTCTCAGCTAAAAACACAAGCACAAACACTAATCCAGCCAAGAGCAAGCTGCTAATTGACTTGTCTCCAATTGCTTTCTTTTTTTTTTTATCTAGCAATTACTACCCATCCAAACAATCTGTGCAAATATGTTGAAGCTTAACAGCAGCGCTAAAAGGAAATCATGGCTCTGAAATGCAAACAGTAGAAAGAAAGCATTCTTATCCAAGGATAAGAATATTCTCCCTAAGGGGAAGGCGATGATCTTCTCTCCCCACTTTATAGAATAACAGAGTTGGGTCCTTGGAGGTCTTCTAGTCCAACCCCCTGCTCAGTCCCTATAGCTGTGATGGTGAACCTATGCAATAGCAATAGCAATAGCAGTTAGACTTATATACCGCTTCATAGGGCTTTCAGCTCTCTCTAAGCGGTTTACAGAGTCAGCATATTGCCCCCAACAATCCGGGTCCTCATTTTACCCACCTCGGAAGGATGGAAGGCTGAGTCAACCCTGAGCCGGTGAGATTTGAACAGCCGAACTGCCGAACTAGCAGTCAGCTGAAGTAGCCTGCAGTACTGCACTCTAACCACTGCGCCACCTCGGCTCTATGGCATGCGGAGCCATTTCTGAGGGAACATGAGGTGTTGCCTCATGTCAGCTCCAGCGTGCATGCGCACGCTTTCCAGCTGATTTTTGGCCTTGATTTTCAGCCATTTTTCTCCCGAAAAACCATCCAACGTGCAAACCGGAAGTTCGGGAGCAGACTTCCGGTTTGCACATTGGGCTGTTTTTCACCTTCCGGAGGCTTCAGGGAAGCCTCTTGAAGTCTCCAGAGAGCGAAAAACCGCCCAACGCACAAACCGGACGTTTGGGAAATGGAATGATTTATATTCCTTGTGGACAGAGAATCCTTCCATTCCATTTCCCACTATCCAGTCAGTGCTGAAGAAGCTTCTTGGGTGAGAAGCAAAACATCTTCAAAAGAAAAAAAACAAGAAAGTCCAGTTGCCTCCTGAAAAAGCACCTTTGGGACAACCATGACCTGGATGACTGAGAATCTCTATACAGTTCTGACTAATAAAAGTCACCTCAGGTGGCTCTTTTCAACCTAGAAAAACTGCTAACCACCTCCCGACAAATCTAGCAAATATCACCATTTTGATTCAACTTCAATGCAGCCGGATCAAGAAACCTGTCACAAATACAAATAAATCCCTCCTGATAGGAAAAAAATAAATTGAAACCTGACCATTTTTTTCTTGCCAAAGAAAAAATGTAATTGAATAAATGGAGATGTTGCATACAGAACGTCGATGGAAATAACTTTGTTTCCTTCTGGTCCGTGTGGGGGGAAAAGGAACCATCACGTCCCCTGAACTCACATAAGCAAGAGGCTTATGTAAAAAGACTTTCCAGACGTGCGCTTCTAAATGCCAAGAACCTTATGCTATTTTTGATTCCGAAAGCTCACAAACAGAGGTTTTATGCTTGAACAAGGAGACAGCAGGAGGGGAAAAATAGAAGCAATATGCGTGGCACAGAGGTGAGAGCTGATGGCACAGACTCGCTCACATTCTTTTGTGGAAGCTGATCCTGAAAAGCTGGCATCACATTCGCCAAAAACAACATTCCTCGGATTTAAAAATCTGCAAAAACAATAACTGTCAGTTTCTTGTAACTCAAGACGAGATCCTGAAAAAGGTTTTTGTTTCCAGTTTCATCATGCCTGCAGATTTTTATGCCCCTCTCTCAAACATTAAGATAAATAACCATTATGAAATATTACATCTATTATATATAATATATTATAAAGAACACATATGAACAACGGTTGCAGGAACTGGGTATGTCCAAGGGAGACATGATAGCAGTCTTCCAATATCTCAGGGGTTGCCACAAAGAAGAGGGATTCAAACTATTCTCCAAGGCACCTGAGGGTAGAACAAGAAGCAATGGGTGGAAACTAATCAAAGAGAGAAGCAACCTAGAACTAAGGAGAAATTTCCTGACAGTGAGAACAATTAATCAGAGAACCAGACTTGCCTCTAGAAGTTGTGGGTGCTCCAACACTGGAGGTTTTAAAGAAGAGATTGGACAACCAATCAGAAATGGTATAGGGTTTCCTGCCTGAGCAGGGGGTTGGACTAGAAGACCTCCAAGGTCCCTTCAAACTCCGTTATTCTGTTATTAATGCAACATTCTGAAACAGGATGAAAAACAATGGGAGATCTCAATGTAAATCATTCTTGTTAGAGAACATGCAGGTTGTTTCAAGAGAAAATCTAAATCTAAGGTTCTAGGATTTTGGAAAGCAGCATAATACAGTTCCTTGTTTAGGGACTGCAATTGGGACCAATAATTCAGTTGGTAAGCAAAGCAGTCATTAAATGAAACAATTACACATACAATCTTACATCAGCCTTCCTATAGTTGACAGGGCAAGAAAGGTTGTAAAAGTGAGGACTGACTCTAAAGTTACTTTTTCATCACCATTGTAACTTTCATTAAACCAGGATGACCAGTAGTTGCGTGTTTCCACATTGTGCTAAGCCAAAGTGCAACTCTTTTAACTTTGGCATAGCTTGCTTTGCAATGTTAGGCAGTTCCGGTGTACCCAATAAACCCTGTTTGTTTATGTATGTTTTATTTTATATTCCGCATGCCTATAGCAGCCCTTCTTGCCAAACATGGTATAAAACGTGGGCAGCTCAAACTGCCGGAGGAGCTGCTGATTCTGTTCTACAGAGGAATGATTGAGTCTGTCATCTGCACCTCCATCACTGTCTGGTTTGGCTCTGCAACCCAACAAGACAGACAGAGACTTCAAAGGATAATTAGAACGGCAGAAAAAATAATTACTCACCTGCCTTCCACTGAAGACCTGTACACTGCACCAGTCAAACAGGGGGCTGTGAAAATATCTACAGACTCCTCACATCCTGGACATAAATTATTTCAACTCCTACCCTCAAAACGACGCTATAGGGCACTGCACACCAGAACAACTAGACACAAGGACAGTTTTTTCCTGAACGCCATCACTCTGCTAAACAACTAATTCCCTCAACACTGTCAAACTATTCACTAAGGCTGCACTGCTATTAATCTTCTCATTGTTCCTATCACCGGGCGGGCAAGGATAGTTGATGCGCAAAATATACATTGCAACGCTTATTGCAAAGCCTCTCAACTATCAAACGACAACCCGGCCTTCACGTGGTGCCCTCCGTTCCCACCAATCGGGCTCTGTCGACCCTTGGGACTGGCGTCCCCTTGGGTATATCCAGCCGAAACAGCTTCCATGGATCGTCGACAAATTTCCATGGAAGTCGCCTATACCCACGATGGGTGAAGAGGCGTCAAGTACAAGTACAAGTAAGTTCTTATCACCCATCTCCTCCCACTTATGATTGTATGACTGTAACTTTGTGCTTGTATCCTTACAATTGTTTCCTAACAGGATTTGATTGCATATTTGTACCCTATGACTATCATTAAGTGTTCTGCCTTATGATTCTTGATGAATGTATCTTATCTTTTTATGTACACCGAGAACATATGCACCAAGACAAATTCCTTGTGTGTCCAATCACACTTCGCCAATAAATATTTTATGTTCTATGTTTTAAAATAAATAAAAGCCCATCATAAAAAACCTAACAATTAAAAAAAAAAGAACCATTTGACAGTTGCCAAATGCAGAGTAGCGCAGAAGAGTTATCATCATTTGGCAATGCAGCCATCTCACTAATTAACATAATCCACAGCTTAATAACACACCTCAATTTAGTCAGAGGCACCTAGAGACAACCTGAAAGGACTTCACTAACCTGGCATTCCTGTGTCATAATTTTGTGGGATTTTGTGGGTGTTTTAAGCATTTCCCTGCTAACATTCTCGAGCTGACAAAAAAAAAAAAATCGCTTCAATCTTGATGCTCCCATTGAGTCAAGCAACACCCAGGTCAAACATCAAAAGATGCTTTTGGATTGCTGCGGCCTTAATTTTATCGCCTACCTCTTTAATTTGGTCTTCATGCTTCTCAGCATTTGTTTACCATGATGTCAAGTGCAGGAAAATCAGGAAATCCAGACAGTTCAAAGGAATATCAAGGTTGTGATTGCAAGCATGTGCTCGCTGCAAGAATCTGAACTACTAACAGCCAAAGGAAATTGGCGGCAGATAAAGAGTTAATTGAATTCAAGGTGGGTTGGACTTAAATCTCTTGTGAGCAGGAAGGAACTGGAGACTAATGATGGGTTTGAAACACACACCCTAAGTCTCAGCCTGGTCATCTCCTACATATTCTCAATAAAAGGTCTCCATCCAATATATTAGGTAAAGGTAAAGATTCCCCTCACACATATGTCCTAGTTGTTCCTGACTCTAGAGGGCAGTGCTCATCTCCGTTTCAAAGCTGAAGAGCTAGTGCTGTCCAAAGACATCTCCGTGGTCATGCGGCTGGCATGACTAAATGCCGAAGGCGCATGGAACGCTGTTACCTTCCCACCAAAGTTGGTTCCTATTTTTCTACTTGTATTTTTTATGTGCTTTCGAACTGCTAGGTTGACAGAAGCTGGGACAAGTAATGGGAGTTATGTGGCGCTAGGGATTCGAACTGCCGAACTGCCAACCTTTCTGATCGACAAACATCAGCCCCTGAGCCACCATGTCCCATTTCCAATATATTAGATGATGAATTAAGGGGCAATCTCACTTCTCCCATGTTCCCTTCCTCTCCATCCTGCAACTATAATTCTATTTTTTTATTGTAATTTCAATTTTCATTGTTTTAGAAATACTTATCTTTTATGATAAGGTAAAGTAAGGTAAGATTAAGGTAAGGTAAGGTAAGATAACCTTTATTATCATTTTTTTTTACTGAGGGCACAGTAAAACAATAAAATTCAACAATAAAATATTTCATTAACAATAAAATTCGGCAGCTTGCTCTCAAAAGTGTACACATCCGTAACACACATAGTACATATGCTACATAAATACGTATGTATATACCTATGCCAGGGGTGTCAAACTCAAGGCCCGTGGGCCAGATCCGGCCCACAAAGTGCTTAGATCTGGCCCACAGAGCCACCCTGGAAACAGCGAAGGACTAGCCCGTGGTGCATGAGCCAGCGAAAATGGAGCTTGGGAGGGTCTGAGCATGGCCATCCCAGGCTCCGTTTTCGGCCACAGTGGCTTCCTACATGGCTCCGCAAGTTCCATTTTTCACTAGCAGATGGCTGCAGGAGGCTGCCACGGCCAAAAATGGGGCTCAGGAGCCTGTTTTCTCTGGCTGAGCACTCAGGCCACCACAGGCACCCCTGACACAAGTGATGTCAGGCTGGCCATGCCCACTCTGGCCTCCCGAGGTCAAACTCAACCCTGATGCGGCCCTCATGATATCAAGTTTGACACCCCTGACCTACACCTTTACGTCTGTGTGTGTGTCTGTTCGTGTGTGTATTTGTGTTGCATTTGTGCTGATAAATAAATAAAGGGAAACTAGTATAGATCTATTTCAAGCTATTTAGTTCTCATCAGCTAGCCATACCCTTACTGGGATTCGAACCTGGGCTGCTTTTACATGTTAGACAGTTGTATTAGCCTCTAAGCCACAAGCTCTCCTCCCCAGCCTCCGGAGGGGAGGCAGTTTTGGCCCTCCCAGAGGCTCAAAGAAAGCCTCCGGAGCCAGGGGAGGGTGCAAACGCACACTCCCCCCCCCCCGTGATGCAGCAGGCTAACTAGGCCACGCCCACCATGGCCACACCCACCCAGCAACCAGGCAGAGAACCCATTGCCCACCGCTGATATAAATATTAATCGCTTCGAAGAATTCACATGGAACAAAACTGTGATTGAATCTGGATGTCCTGGTTCAGATAGCACAACGCCCCCTCCAAGAAGGTAACAGGGAAAGCAGGTCGTGAAGACGATGTGTGGCGTCCCAGACCATCCTGCAGACACTGTGTCAACTCACAAAGCATTTGCATGTCAAGCAACACTTATAGGTTAATGCTTTTAATGCTGTAAGCCGCCCACAGCTGCTTTGAAATAAATATTCTTTTCATTTAACAAACATAAGTGCTTTGTGAACGGTGTATTGTCTGAGTCAATCGCTTAGATATTAATGCTTTCCCAACTCCTAATTTCTACTTCTATTATCCAACCATTTATAAAACGAATCCCATATCTGAAAATATTCTGTATCTTCCTTCTTTTTTATCTTTAATGTTAATCTATCCATTTCTGCGCAACCCATTTTTTTTTTTTATTACATCTTCTGGCGGCAAGCAAATCTAATAAGTAAATAAGTATTCTTTAAGTGTTCTTGCTTGATCTCTAAGCATTGGGCTGACTCCACAATTTCAGCAATCAACAGAACAAAATGCAAGTTCCTTTCTTTGGTTTTTCTTTTTCAAAATTAAAGCTAGCGAAAACTTCCCCATCAACAAGCACAAGAAAAATATTATTGATTATCACTTCCTCTGGGGCCGGGGCGTATCGATCACTCTGATTCTCTTGCTTTTCTATTTTCAGTTTGAAAGTCTGTAAGTAAACGTTACGACTTGGGTTTTTAATCAATTTTGGACCAATTTGGAGAATGAATTCATCGGAAACCAGAGTAAAAATAAGACTGACCAAAAGGGCCAGTGACGCAAGATTACCTAAAACATGGAGCTCAACCAATCGGTGTATCCGTTCTATGTGTATGCCCTAAAAACAGGATGCATAATAGCAATAGCAGTTAGACTTATATACCACTTCATAGGGCTTTCAGCCCTCTCTAAGCGGTTTACAGAGTCAGCATATTGCCCCCAACAACAATCCGGGTCCTCATTTCACCCACCTCGGAAGGATGGAAGGCTGAGTCAACCTTGAGCCAGTGAGATTTGAACCGCTGAACTGCAGATAACAGTCAGCTGAAGTGGCCTGCAGTACTGCACCCTAACCACTGCGCCACCTCGGCTCTCTATGGTAGCCATAGTATTCTGAATGTAAGTCATCAGCTCTGGAAATTAAGAAAATGGGATCACTGTTACCTCACTTCCTGAATGAATTATGTATCGAAAATATAACTGATTCCTAGTGCCTTTAATCACCACATCAAACTGTGCAGATGGACCCCTAAGATAAATACATAACAGAATAGCAGAGTTGGAAGAGACCTTGGAGGTCTTCTAGTCCAACCCCCTGCTTAGGCAGGAAACCCTACACCACTTTAGACAAATGGTTATCCAACCTCTTCTTAAAAACTTCCAGTGTTGGAGCATTCACAACTTCTGGAGGCAAGTTGTTCCACTGATTAATTGTTCTAAGTGTCAGGAAATTTCTCCTTAGTTCTAAGTTGCTTGTCTCCTTGATTAGTTCCCATCCATCGTTTCTTGCCTTGCCTTTTGATGCTTTGGAAAACAGGTTGGCCTCTCATCCTCTCTGTGGCAGCCTGTCAAATATTGGAAGACTGTTATCATGTCTTCCCTGGTCCTTCTCTTCACTGGACTAACCAGGCCCAGTTCCTGCAACCGTTCTTCATATGTTCTAACCTCCAGCCCCCTAATCATCTTGGTTGCTCTTTTCTGCACTCTTTCTAGAGTCCCTACATCATTTTTTATAATATGGTGACCAAAACATCGAAACACGGATGGCCACATAAATACCCACACCCATGTTTGTAGAGTACTCATCGCTCATCATCTGAATTGTAAAGCAACCGACTCTAACTGCCTATGTGAAGGTCCAAGAAGAACAAGGTCAACAGAAGAACTCTACAGCTGGGAGTAAAATAAATAGAGGTTGGCTTGAGGAAGATGTTCCTTCAAGTCCTGAAGCCTGCAGAGATAACTACCAAGAGTTCCTTCCCCCAGAGAAATGCATTCAATTTTGGTCACCACAATGTAAAAAAGAGATTGAGGCTCTAGAAAGAGTGCAGAGAAGAGCAACAAAGATGATTAGAGGACTGGAGGCTAAAACATAAAGAACAGTTGCAGGAACTGGGTATGTCTATAATTAAAAGGACTAGGAGTGACATGATAGCAGCAATGTTCCAATATCTCAGGGGTTGCCAGAAAGAAGAGAGAGCCAATCTATTCTCCAAAGCACCTGAGGGTAGAACAAGAAGCAATGGGTGGAAACTAATCAAGGAGAGAAGCAACTTAGAACTAAGGAGAAATTTCCTGGCAGTGAGAACAATTAATTAGTGGAACAACTTGCCTCCAGAAGTTGTGAATGCTCCAACCCTGGAAGTTTTTTAAGATGTTGGATAGCTATTTGTCCGAAACGGTATAGGGTTTCCTGCCTAGGCAGGGGGTTGGACTAGAAGACCTCCAAGGTCCCTTCCAACTTTGTTATTCTATGAAGAAGAAGAAACCGGACCTGCCAATCAAAGCAGACGAACACAGTGTGGGTTTTTTGAAGGAAGTCATGCTTTGTTTTGTAACACTACAGATCAAGATGAGCCGTTTCAGATCGCTCTCCAGCACGCGTAGGAAATAATGGGATATTAATGAAAACATAACATGCTGTCAGGGCCTAACAGAACGCCTCTCTTGATTATTTCCATGCTTTCATCAGGGCCCATTTGTCAACCATTGTAATGAGGAACAGACTGTTTCACCACGGGAAGAAGAATGAGTTTTTGTTCTGTTCTTCTGGTTGTTGATTGTCTTGATTGGAAAAGGATAGCGTTCGTTTTCATTGACCCTATGTCAGAGTTCTAAGTAACACCCCCAATGAAAGAAAACTCCAAAGCTTGAGTTTCCTCAAAGTTCCATTTTATTAAAAAGGTAAAGGTTCCCTTCGCACATACGTATGTGCTAGTTGTTCCCGACTCTAGGGGGCAGTGCTCATCTCCGTTTCAAAGTGAAAGATGTCTCCGTGGTCATGTGGCCAGCATGACTCAATGCCGAAAGTGCATGGAACGCTGTTCCCTTCCCACCAAAGGTGGTTCCTATTTTTCTACTTGCATTTTTTACATGCTTTCGAACTGCTAGGTTGGCAGAAGCGGTTCCACCAAAAAACCGCGAAGCCCTTATCTGCGCCGACATAAGTGCGGAGGCAAATCCGCGCCGTCCGAAGAGCTAAGAAAAACACGACCCTACCACGATAACATAACCGCGGAGGGCAAATCCGCGCCTACCGAAGCACCCTAACCCTAACCCTAACCCTAACCCTAACCCTAACCCTAACCCTAAACCTAACCCTAAACCTAACCCTAAACCTAACCCTAAACCTAACCCTAAACCTAACCCTAAAGCAAACCCCTAAACCTAATCCTAACCCTTACCTTAATTTAAATCGGCTTTCTGCCGCCGCGCTGTTTTAAAGCGCCCTTCTGTCGCCACGCTGTTGTCGCGGCGGTGATGACGCGCGGTGATGACGTCGCGGCTTTAGCGACGCGGTTTAATCACCGCTATTTTGACGAGTGCCGTTTTGTTGTGCCACGGGCAGAAGCTGGGACAAGTAACGGGAGCTCACTCCGTTACGCGGCACTAGGGTTTCAAACCACCAAACTGCCGACCTTTTTGATCAACAAACTCAGCTTCTTAGCCACTGCGTCCCTTAGTTTTTTATTCTATTTTATTAGAGATGTCCTATTGGCACATCTGGGAAAACCTGAATTGAAAGCTTCCAGGTTTTCCCCACTCAAATTAAAAAAAAAAAAAAGTTCAAGCCCCCGCCCAGCACCCACATGTCCATCACATGGTCCAATCAGGCACCATCCCAACTGGAGATGCCTCCCAGTCACACCCCTCCAGGTGCAGGGTAAGGTGTCCTTGACTCTCTGAGAAAGGAATGTTATTTAGACTATATCTCACCCCTACTCCATATAATCCCCCTTCCCATTTTCCCACACCATTAAATGTGGCAGGCCCAAAAGTTCAATGCAAAATATGGCTTCCAGGCCTGACACCCTGATGAAACGGTGGGTCTCTTTCTTTCTTCCCTGTCTGGCAATGCTCAAATTGGGTTTGTTCTCTATCGGAGCGAGACAGATGTTAAGTGAGCTTTGCCCCCTTTAACGGCCTTTCTTGCCACTGTTGTTAAAGGAATCACTGTAGTTGTTAGTCACACGATTGTTAAGGTCTTCCCTATGGACTTTGCTTGAAAAAACGGCCGTAAATGGTGGCCACGTGACACCAATTTTGCAAAGTTGAAGTCCAGACAAAGAACAATGGATGGAAACTGAACAAGGAGAGATTCAGCCTAGAAATAAGGAGGAATTTTCTGATAGGGAGCACAATCAACCCAATGGAACAGAAGTTGCCTTCAGGAAGTTGTGGGAGCTCCATCCCTGGAGGCTTTCAAAAAGAGACTGGACTGCCATCTGTCAGAAATGGTGCAGGGTCTCCTGCTTGGGTGACAGTGGGGGTTGGACTAGATGACCTACAAGGTCCCTTCCAACTCTGTTAATCTGTAATCTGTAAACTCTACTCCCTGACCCCATTCCCAATCGGGCATATGTGGGCCGGGAAAAACAACAACAACCGTGTAAAACTATCAGCTTTAATCGTGGGTGGTCAGTGCTGAACAAATAGCCTTCTGCTTTAGGATCTCGGGAGAGAAAAGGGATGACTTCCAGACGAAAACACCAAGGAAAAACTCCCCAACTATTGTGGCGTGAAAGATACAAAACTCCCTTGTTAAAAGAGGATTCACTGAGGAAGATCCACACCAGTGGTGGGTTTCAAAAACTTTTAGAACCTCTTCCGTAGGTGTGGCCTGCTTTGTGGGAGTGGCTTGCCAGGCATGTGACTGGGTGAGAGTGGCTTGGCTGGCCATGTGACTGGATGGGCATGGCCAACTTGTAAAATGTGATGAAACTCACTTAACAACGCTCTTGCTTAGCAACCAAAATGTTGGCTCAGAAACTCTGGCATTTGAAGCACGCAAGTCTTAAAGCTGTCCAGTTACAAGACCCTTGCACTCCTAACCCTTTAGAAAAAAAAACCCCAGGGGTGTTCAAACTTGACAGCTTTAAGACTTGTGGACTTCAACTCCCAGAATTCCTCCTCTCACTCTTCATCTTGATGATGTGCGGACAGGCAGGGGGAGGAAGCTGGAACCGGTTCTAAATGGCACTGTCAATTTGTGGAACCTCTTCTATAGAAGAGGTTAGAACTGGCAGGAACCCACCCCTGATCCACACCCTGCAGGAAGGACCAAGGAAAAGATCTTATGACTTGAGATGTTCCAGATGGTCCATCGAAATGCATCAAGGAAATGACAATTGTTTCCTCCTGAAAGTACAGGTGAGCCTCAATTTACGACCGTTCGTGTTGTGTCTGTCAAAAGGTTACCCCAGTGCTGAAAAAAGCCACCGCTGGTTTTCAAATACGTACCGCCGTTGCAGCTTCCCCATGGTTCTCCCCAGCTTCTCAATGAACGGTTGTTAAATCGAGGACTACCTGTGAAGGTAAGCGAACCTAAGCTTTAGCTTTGCTCGTCCAAAGCCCTCTGGGGAGTTTCAAACGGCAATCGTGTGATGGCACTCCTTGAAAAGTTGCAACCTTCTTAAATGAATGCCGATAATTGCCGGTCACCTGAATTTTGACCATGGGGGTGCTATGACCGTCATAAGTGTGAGGAACTGTAAGTTGCCTTTTTCAATGCTGTTGTAAGTATGGGGGGGAAGTCACCCCTCCTAGAAAAATGAAAGATTTTGAGAAACATTTAAAAAGGCAGAATATTAGATTTCCCCTAAAAGGGAAATAGAAATCTTAAGGGAGACAGAAACTCAAGAGCTTCATCTCCTGCCCCCGGCAGATATTTGGTGCCCATTGAGAAGGACTGGGCCAGCCTCCCTACAAGACAAAAGACCTTCAGCTCGAGGGCGATGGGATTAAGACGTGACCCTCCAGGACTGATTGCAAACCTGTGGCATGTGTGCCAGAGGTGACATGCAGAGCCTTATCTGCCAGCACATGGGCCGCCAGCTCCAGGGCGCATATGCGCACTGGCCATTTGATTTTCAGCCTTCCGGAGGGCCAGGGAGGCCAAAAAATGGGCCAACCAGAAGGTGGGAAATGATCTGTTTCCGGCTTCCGGAGGGCCTCCGGGGGAGGCCATGTTTGCCTTCCCCAGGCTTCAGGAAAGTCTCCGGAGGTTGGGGAAGGTGAAAAAAAAAGGCCCAATGGAGGCTTAGCTGGAGCCTGGGGAGGACGAAAAAGGCCTCCCCTGCCCCCCCCCGGAGGAAATTCAAGCTCAGCTTGGAGGTGAGTAGTGCAGTGCACATGGGGTGGAAGCGTGGGGGATGCTTGCACACGCATGCGCATGTTGGGTGTGCTTTGCATTATGGGTGCCGGTGTGCGTGTGCCCTCGCATTTTTGGCACCCAACAACAAAAAGGTTAGCCATCCCTGCTCCAGGACATACTAGGATTATCTAGCAGCAGGGCTCATTGCAAAATCTAAGGAGATTGCATCACCCAGCAAACTTCAACCAAACGTATCTCAGACAAACATGACCCCACAAAGCCCCATGGGAGTCTGACAACAGCCAATAGAATACGTGTTCTTGCACAGGAACAGGAAGCTTAAGTTCATAGCCCAACAGAAGGTATAACAGCCCTTCATTCTCAACTCCGTGTGTTCAGCTGCACCAGCGAACCCTGTGCTTGGTTGTGCTTTTTCATCATTAAACCTTCTTTCTAATCATCCAGGTTTCCAGTGTCTTTCTCCCGGCTTGGAACTGAACTAGATGGCTATTTCTTCCAACAGTTCCAACCTCGAGAGAACCGTGGCACGACAAAACTGCGGTGGTCAAAATAGTGGTGATTAAACCGTGTCGCTAAAGCCGCGATGTCATCACCGCCGCAACAACAGCGCAGCGACAGAAGGGCACTTTAAAGCCAATTTTAAAGCGCCGTTCTTTGCCTCTCTACGCCCAGCAGCAGCAGCCCGCGGGAAGGGTCCAGCTCAGCCGTGGGGGGCAGCAGGAAGCCCGCAGGGGGCCCGAGCGGGGGAGGCGCTGGCGCCGGCGGAGGACGCTGTGAGTCTATCCAACATTTGTGGTGTAGTTTCCTAAGTGTTACTAGTGGAAGAGGGCGGCCTGCCTCCGCCGCGCGTCGCAACCCCGCTTGCAAGCCCCTAGGTTTAGGGTTAGGTTTAGGGTTAGGTTTAGGGTTAGGTTTAGGGTTAGGTTTAGGGTTAGGTTTAGGGTTAGGGTTAGGTTTAGGGTTAGGGTTAGGTTTAGGGTTAGGTTTAGGGTTAGGTTTAGGGTTAGGTTTAGGGTTAGGTTTAGGTTTAGGTTTAGGTTTAGGGTTAGGTTTAGGGTTAGGTTTAGGTTTAGGGTTAGGTTTAGGGTTAGGTTTAGGGTAGGCGCGGATTTGCCCTCCGCGGTTATGTCATCGCGGTAGGGTCATATTTTTCTTAGCGCTTCGGACGACGCGGATTTGCCTCCACACTTATGTCAGTACGGATAAGGGCTTCGCGGTTTTGTGGTGGAACCGAGAGAACAGCAATGTTTCCTTCACCAAGCAAACACTGAATCTCAAAATCTTCAAGTCTACTGCTCCCCCCCCCACCCACACTCTCCCCGCCATTCTGAAATCCTAGGGATGAAAACATTTCAAATCTAGGGCAAGATGGAAAATCAATGCACATATAACTGCATGGGAGTGTCTGCTGTCTTCGAAGGTAGAGAAATTCGCAGGGGGGCAAAAAAGGAGTCCATGAACAGCTACTAGTCTGGTTCATTGGACGGTGGGCATTCAACCATTTCAAGTTTTAGATGATAATTTCAGGCTTAGAGTTGCCCACACAAACCTGGCAATTAACGGCTAATTCAATAAACCAGTTAAGACAAGCAATGGCTTTGGAGTCTTAGAAAGAGGACAAGCTACAATTTGCAGAAAGCAAATAAAATACCCAGTGAGTGTTTTATTTTTTTTTATTTTTTTCTTCCTTTCAGTTTTGCTCCCTAGTTAGAAAACGCTGCAGATTCACGCTCTATTTGTAGAGGCATCTCGCCAAATATTGGGGAAAACAGAATGCTCGATTATACACTACGTTGGATTCTTTAGTACGACTCAGCAACACTTCACACTAAATCAGGAGTTAATCCTCCCTTATTGAATAAACTGTCCTTGGCTGGATTCACACACCATAAATCACAGTTCACAAAAGCGCTACATCAGATTTGCGTAATACTCAAACTGAAGCCAAGCAAAGCACAATACAACCTGGGGCCCATGTGGCCAGAACCAGTTTGAAATTTTTAATACTGTTTAAGAGCCCTCGGCCTTCCATATATGGCTGTGCTAGACAATGGAAGGGGGACTGAACCATTACAACAACCCATGCATCTTAGAACTGACTAAGTTATCCATTTGTGCTTGAGCCACAACAATGGGTTCACATATTATACTAAGGAAAACCGGAACAGATCACATTTAGTGCAGGGTTTAAGCCAACCTACAAAGAATTGCCACCAATTCTTTGATGTCCCTCAACTCCAAGAGAATACTCCAAAGAGATTTTGGGCCAGGGATGAAGAGATCAGGCTAGAAACTAGGAAACTGTGAGTTTTAGTCTCACTTTAGGCATGAAAGCTGGCTGGGTGACTTTGGGCCAATCACCAGGAGACAGTGAATTCTAGTCCTGTCTTAGGCATGAAAGCTGGCTGGGTGTCTTTGGGCCAATGACAAGGAGATGGTGAATTCTAGTGCTGTCTTAGGCATGAAAGCCAGCTGGGTAACTTTGGGCCAATCACCAGGAGACAGTGAATTCTAGTCCTGTCTTAGGCATGAAAGCTGGCTGGGTGTCTTTGGGCCAATGACAAGGAGATGGTGAATTCTAGTCCTGTCTTAAGCATGAAAGCCATTTGGGTGACTTTGGAGTTTGGACCAACTACCAGGAGATGGTGAATTCTAGTCCTGTTTTAGGCATGAAAGCCAGCTGGGTGACTTTGGGACAATCACCAGGAGACAGTGAATTCTAGTCCTGTCTTAGGCATCAAATCTGGCTGGGTGTCTTTGGGTCAATGACCAGGAGACAGTGAAGTCTAGTCCCATCTCAAACATGTACAGTGGAAGATTTGCACCAACCCCTCTCTTTTCTCAGCCAAACCACTTTACAATGTTATTGTTGCAGAGAGAATAGGAGGAGGAAGAAGGATTGGGTATGTTTGCCACCTTCAGTTATTTATAAAAATAATAATAAAGGGGATGGATGGATGGATGGATGGATGGATGGATGGATGGATGGATGGATGGATGGATGGATGGATGGATGAAGTCAATGTTTGGGGAAATCATTGTCTTCAGAGAGACAGAGAGAACATTTTCTTAAGAGAGGTGGGTGTAGTTTCTAAATATGGATCAGGAGCTCAGAATTATGATATGTAAACTGCAATCTAGAACTTGGTTATAAAGCCATAACTATTTTGCCTTGTTCAGTAAATCATGGTTAATTTCCCTATGCTTATATATTAGAAACCTGCATCCAATGGTGAGATTCAAAGAATTTAACAACCGGTTCTCTGCCCTAATGACCAACTGGGTAGGCGTGGCTCGGTGGTCACGTGACTAGGTGAGCACGGCCAACTCAACGTCACTCAGGTCGATGGGCGCTTCGCCTTAGCTGTGACAATGTAATAAGGGATAACCGGAGAGGCAGTTTCTGTAAGCAGGGCAATAAAGATCAGGCTAGAAACAACACCAGAATGTTGCCTTCCTTTCTGCCTTCGTTACAGGATTAGCCCTGTAAAGTGGGAAAAAACAAAATGAGATTTCTTCCAACAGCCGGTTTTCCGAACTGCTTAGAAAGTTAACAACTGGATCTCCTGAATAGGTGCGAACTGGCTGAATCCCACCACTGCCTGGATCCCTTAACACTCCATTAGCCCCAAAATATGTCTCCATATTTTTGCTTTAAGAAACTGCCAACCTAAACAGGCTAAGAACACAAACATGGAATCAGACTCCAATTAAAATAATCAAGAGTTGCTCCCATCACATATTACTCCATTAGCAGTATATCTCTCTGCTTTTAAGAAGGCTGCTCAAAATCTCAGCTTTTCATTACAAGACAATAAAAAGAACAATTCTGCAAAAAGGCAACACTCCTTAGCTTTCAGCAGAATGTAATTGCAATATTTTTTTAAAAAACCAACATTTTTAAAGGGCAAGGAAGGCCAGTCTCAATTTTTCAAGAAAAACCCTGCTATCACCGAGAACTGCGGCCTCAAAAGTAATTTAAAAGAAACCTGAAACGGTGACTGGATTAAAAATTCAAGCTGCGTAACAAAGCAACATCTTATTTCACTGTGATTTTTTCCCAAAAGCTTCCAGCACTGCAGGGTAAGCTAATGGCTTATTCCCTTCACTCACAAGAAGTACAGAGGTTAACTTGCATTTAATTAGGATAGTGTTAATTTCACAGTATTGAGTAAGGTGCATTATGTCTTATGCACATTACAATTCAGCAGCTTTAGTCCAGCTGTCTCTGGTTTCACAACTCCTTCCTTCAAATTCTCCAGTAATAACCATTTGCAAATGAAAGAATGGTCATAAAGGACCAGAATTCTGCTATCACTCAGATACAGAAATTGTGAGAAATGGAAGACGGCAATGCAGATCTGAGGTGAAAGAAATCTGATGGATGGATGGATGGATGGATGGATGGATGGATCATAGGTAGATAGGTAGATGATAGATTGATAGATAGACAAACAGACAGATGATAGATAGATGGATGGATGGATGGATGGATGGATGGATGGATGGATGGATAGATAGATAGATAGATAGATGCTAGATAGATGCTAGATAGATAGATAGATAGATAGATAGATGGATGGATGGATGGATGGATGGATGGATGGATGGATGGATGGATGGATGGATGGATGGATGGATGGATGGATGGATAGATGGATAGATGATGGATAGATGGATAGATGGATTAGAAAGATAGATAGATAGATAGATAGATGATAGATAAATAGATAGATAGATAGATAGATAGATGATAGATAGATAGATAGATAGATAGATAGATAGATAGATAGATAGATAGATAGATAGATTAGAAAGATGGATAGATGGATAGATGGATAGATTATAGATAGATAGATAGATAGATAGATAGATAGATAGATAGATAGATAGATAGATAGATAGATTAGAAAGATAGATAGAAGAGATAGATGATAGATTAGAAAGATAGATAGATTAGAAAGATAGATAGATAGAAGAGATAGATAGATAGATAGATAGATAGATAGATAGATAGATAGATAGATAGATGGATGGATGGATGGATGGATGGATGGATGGATGGATGGATGGATGGATGGATGGATAGATAGATAGATAGAGAGATAGATAGATTAGAAAGATAGATAGATAGAAGATAGATGATAGATAGATAGATAGATAGATAGATTAGAAAGATAGATAGATTAGAAAGATAGATAGATAGAAGAGATAGATAGATAGATAGATAGATAGATAGATAGATAGATAGATAGATAGATAGATAGAATGATAGATAGATAGATAGACAGACAGACAGACACAGATGATAGACAGACAGAGACAGACAGACAGATAGATAGGAATGGATGGAAAGAGAGAAAGAAAGAGAGAGGTGGATGGATGGATGGAAGGAAGGAAGGAAAGAAGAGATTTCTATCACCCATAGGGACAAACTTCCTTATTAGGAATCATTTGCTTGCTGGCTCTTCAGGCTTCAAGCCCAGATTTCCTTTGAAAAATACACAAATGGGTTTGACGTGGGACTGCAATGAAATCACCCTGCAGGCAAAAGAGCTCGAACACTGCAAACAAAACAAACTTTTAAGGAACTTGTTATTGTTGAACATCTCTCAAAAAAACCAAGCCGAGAACAGCAGGTAGGAAGAAAGCGAGTGGCCCTTTGTTTGAAGCAGATGTGAGCCACGGAGACACATCGCTTCCAGCAGCTCCATGGCCCCACTCGGCTTTGCACAGCTGGGCTGGTATCCTAACTCCACCTCTCTCATCCAGAAATAAAATGTGCCCATTTTTTTTACCCTTTCCTTTCTGGAAATGCTTTAGAAATCGAAAAAGGCATGCCTGAGCCACGACCGCTACTTTAGAGGTAATCCTAGACCTTTTATTTTGTAGTTTACTTTATTGCATTGCCATGGTGGCTCAGTGGCTAAGACACTGAGTTGTCCATCAGAAAAGTCAGCAGTTCGGCGGTTCAAATCCCTAGCGATGCGTAATGGAGTGAGCTCCCGTTACTTGTCCCGGCTTCTGCCAACCTAGCAGTTCGAAAGTACAAAAAAGGCAAGTAGAAAAATAGAAGCCACCTTTGATGGGAAGGTAACAGTGTTCCGTGTGCCTTCGGCATTTACTCATGCCAGCCACATGACCACAGAGATGTCTTCGGACAGCACTGGCTCTTCGGCTTGAAACGGAGATGAGAACCGCCCCCTAGAGTCAGGAACAACTAGCATGTTTGTGCGAGGGGAACCTTTACCTTTTTATTGTCATTGCACCTCGTACAATGAAATTAAATGCCATCTTCAGTGTACATTATAACTATAAAAGTAAAAACACATATCCTTCACATGTTATATAATTCAAATTGAAAACCCGAGATTGTACTATACTGTAGAATTCAGTATTCAATTCTGGAGCCCACCAGGAGTCCGGTTCCCCCACCATAGACTCTCCTCCTAGAGCGGAGTTCTTTTTCCCTTACCTGTCCTAACTGAGAGCCCTATCAATTGTGGGGCTGACCGGAAAACCCGCCCTTTGCCATAGAGTCTCCTCTTGGTGCACCCTGCTTCCCCCCCCCCACCTGCTTTAACTGGAAGCTCCTCTCAAAATTGTGGTGCCGACAGGCAACCTGGAGCCACAGCAGAGGGATGAAAGAGCCACATGCGGCTCCCCTGCTCTAGAGCAGGAAGCAACACATGTTTCACTTTTCCAGGGAAGGCATTTCCAGCAAAAAGGGCCCCCATAGAACAAGATGACTTCTCCAAACAAATATCTTTCTTATGCTTACACGTTCTAAAAACCATTGACCGGAGCGCATGCACAAAGTCTACAAGCAGTTTTAATCATAATAATTTTTTAGACAGGTGCATTAGCTACAAGCAATCTGGAGCGAATACTAGCTTCCCTAGGATCAAAGCAAAAAGAAAAGGATTTCATTCCGGGTCGTCATAAACGAATTTGAATTACAGTTTGCTTACAGAGAGCAGCTATACTCTTGACTCCCTGGCCAAGAGAAACAAGAGACGGAGAACTGGTTCTTCGTGAAACAGCACATCCCCAACTAGAGGTTTTTTTTTTAATATGACACCAGCTGCTTGCATACCTGACAATTTGCCAGCTATGTTTGAGCATTGGCCGGTCCTCTATGACTGAACAGGGTAGGCGTGTTAAGCAGGCCTCCTTCGCAGCTTCTGTTCTCTTTGATCGTGGAGCCCTCTGGGATATTGCCCTGACTTTGACCTAAATCAAAACTTCTAACGTCACCTCCTCCGGGTTCTTCATTAGGCGGTTTCAGAAGACTGCAGGCATTCTTGGGATCATAGGGCTGGAAGGGACCTTGGAGGTCCTCTAGACCAATCCCCCGCCCAAGGCGAGTCGCCTTGTTTCATTCCAGACAAAACGGCTGCCCCAATCTTTTCTTGAAAACCTTCAGCTACGGATCCACCCACAACTCTTTCACTGATCCAACCTCGTCCTTATTTCCAGGTTGGATCTCTCAGCTGAGGAGCTTCCACCAGTGGTGGGATCCTGCCTGTTTAACAACCGGTTCTGGGTTTGCGTGCTTTGCTCGCGTGCTTTGCTTGTGCTAATGTGTGCTTCGCACGCGTGTGCAGTTTTAACAAAACTTACCTTCCACGTTACTACTGGGGAGTAACACAGCTGAGGCACGGCAATGCGCTATGCCACAGAATCAGCTGAGAGGATATAGGTAAGTAAAGCATAGGGGTGGGTGGGTAGGCCTATCTCATCGTCAGAGCGAACTGATTCGCTCACAGCTGATCATTGGAGCTACCAGTTCGCTCGAACCGGTCCGAACAGGCTGAATCCCACCCCTGGCTTCTACCCATTACTTTGTCTTGCCCTCAGATAATATGGAGAATAAATACACACCCAGTGACAGCTTCTCAAGTCCTGGAAGACAGCTATCATGTCAAACCCAATTCTTCTCTTCATTAGACACACCTACTGTATATTTCAGAGTATAACACGCACCGTTTCCCCCCCAAAAAAGAGGGTGAAAATCTGGGTGCACCTTACACACTGAATACAGCATTTTTGGCCTCCTGAAATGCCCCCTTTGCACAGGTGGAGGTACAGAAGGTTTGGGAGGCTTGCAAAGTGCTCCTGGGGGCTGGGGAGGGCAAAAACGAGTAAAAACCGGGCAGTTTTGCCCCCCCCAGCCCCCAGGAGCCCTTAACAAGCCTCCCAAAGCTTTGCATGCCCTTTTTTTTTTTGGCAAAAAAATGAGGAGTGTAGGGGGTTTGGGAGGCTTGCAAAGTGCAAAAACTTTTTTTTTGTTAATTTACCTCTTCAAAATCATGGTGCGTCTTGTACTCCGGTGCGTATTATAGTCCGAAAAATACGGTAGTTCCTTTAGCCGTTCATCATACAGTTTAGCCTCCAAAATCCCTTAGCATCTCTGTTGCTCTTCTCTGCATTTCCTCATAAACAGGAACAAGAATGTTCAGGCTCCATATTTCTTATCCTCAACCGCTGCACCCCAAAAACGCAACACCCGGGAATCAAAATGGCACTGTGTAACCAGCAGAAAGCGATCAGATATTTCAGGTGAATTCCAAGAGAGATATAGGAATTATTGAATGTTTTTCAAAAGAAGGGAACCAAAAGAGGGAATCCAAACAATGGTTTAGTGAGTATTAAATATATATATACAAGTCCTGGAGGAACTCCTGGACGGCTGAGCTTCTTGCCTTGCTGCCATTTTCTTTCATGATGACCCTTTATCTAACCCAGTGGTAGTCAACCTGGTCCCTACCGCCCACTAGTGGGCGTTCCAGCTTTCATGGTGGGTGGTAGGGGTTTTGCTGCATCTCTGCTTTGTAAATTTTATAAAGTAAAGTTACTTCCCTACTTTATAAATCACCATTACTGTGGAACCGGTTGGCGGTCAGAAAACTTTACTACTAACAGAGATACAAAAGTGGGCGGTAGGCATTAAGTGGGTTCCTACTAGTTCGCACCTATTCGGTAGAACCGGTTCGTCAAATCTACCGAACCGGTTAGAAGAGGTTCCACCAGTGGACCCGGAAAGCAGGCCACACCTACAGAAGAGGTTCCAAAAAATTTTGAAACCCACCACTGACACACACACACACACAAACACACACACAGACAGACAGACAGACTGACACAGAGAGAGAGAGAGAAAGAGAAGAAGAAATAAGTAAATAAAAACGAAAGAAAAAGAGTGAGAGATGAAAGAAAAAAAGGACAGAGACACAAAAAGGAGAGAGAGAGAGAGAGAGAGAGAGAGAGAGAGAGAGAGAGAGAGAGAGAACACACATGGCCAGCAAGCCACTCCCACCAGGTCACATGGCCGGCAAGCCACTCCCACAAAGGAGGCCTCACCCACAGAGTAGGTTCCAAAATTTTTTGAAACCCACCGCTGGCGGTAGGTATAAAAAGATTGACTACCCCTAATCTAACCAATTGCAGAGAGCTCACTTATCTACAGGAGGCGCAGGAGGCTGGATTCATTCGCCAGGATCAGTTAACGATTTGCTAAACCGCAATCAAGCACACTTGACTAGGTTGACACAACAAGCCAATGTTAAGCAAACCTTAATGATGGGTTTGCAAATTGTGAAAACTTCACGGTCCCTATTCAGAGGCGATAGTTTTACCTGGGTATCTTCCCTGGGTTGCAGTTCTTTCCCTTTGTGGCTACATCCCGATGACTTATTATTTATCCTATCTCTTCTGAAAGGAAACAGACACCGTTTCCTACCTGGCTTCGTAATTACACAGGCCGTCCTCAGTTTGGCAAGTGAAAAATAACATACAAGAAACAGAGAATTGGCTTCTCTTCAATAATTTAAATCAATCCATTTTCAACAGTCCTGTGAGTACTGCTGTTATGGGATTCTTCAAAGCCAAAAACATTTCAGTAGTATTCTGGGTTCCAATCCAAACCAGCCGAAGCTCATCTTCGATCATCATCTCCAAAGGCTGCCCCAGAGGAAGCACCTTATAGTAATCCAGCTAGAACATAGGCAAGTCAGAGATCCTCAGTCAGATCAAATTTTTATGGAATTGTTTACTATGTAACAGGAAAGGTATTGACTTGCTTTCTCTACCAATTTGCAAATGTGTGTGCGAGCTTCCACGCTCGCCGCTCGCATGCACTGCCTCCATGCATGCTCACAGCCTTCTGTGCATGAACTTTTGACCAAAAAAAGGGGCCTAAATGGGATGCCATAGAGCGGGGACAAGTGGGCAGGGTCACCCGCGATTTCCGCTACCAGTTCGGGTGAACTGGTCCGAAACGGTTGAATACCACTTCTGCTATGTAAAGATCCGTCTGCTGGCTATTCCTCTGAAACAGGGGTGGGTTCGCTCAAGGATGCTTTAAAAAATGCTTCTGCGCATGCACAGAAGGAAAAAAAACAACATGGGGGCACTTATGGCATCGCTGAGAGAACTGGTTCGGGGGCGTGGCAGGCCAAGTTACTACCTACCGTATTTCTCAGAGTATAAGACGCACCTTTTTCTCTCAAAGAAGAGGCTGAAAATCTGGGGGCGTCTTATACACTGAATACAGCATTTTTGGCCCCTCAAAACCCCGCCGCTTCACCTAAATGGCCATGCAGAGCCTGTAGAAGGCTTTTAGAGAGCTCCTGGGGGCTGGGGAAGGCAGTGTTTTGCTCAATTTTGCCTCCCCACCTCCCAGGAGTAGTCTATAAGCCTTGTAAAGGCTATGCATGTAATTTTTTTGACAAAAAACAGGTCTGTTTTTGCACACACAAAAAAACCAGGCCATTTTTGCTTGTTTTGGGGAGGGGGCACCTCTCAGGAGCACTCTACAAGCCCCTTAAAGGCTATTTATGCCTCTTTTGGGGGGGAAATGGGCCCGTTTTCACAAAAGTTGGGACATTTTTGGGAGGTTTGCAGAGTGCAAACCCCCTTTTTTTTTAATTTGCCTCTTCAAAACCGTGGTGCGTCTTATACTCCAAAAAATACAGTACTGGGCCGAACGGGTTCCGAACCGGTACAAACCCACCTCTGCTCTGAAAGCAATATTAATGAATTCCTTGGTGTCTCCGGGTTTCATATGTAGGCTGCAATGTTTTCTTCTATGTTGTTAAGACTGTTTTTAATTACTGCTAGCTGGCCAGAGTGATAAATTTTGGACGGGCAACCTTATACATTCGATAAATAAATGCACAAATACATAAAATAAATTAATACATAAATTTATTTTGGGCAGACGCCTGCCGGTTGGCATTAGGCTCAGGGACCCATCTAAGCCAAAGGAGCCAGGGAAATTATTTCAGTGTGCGACTGCCAAGCTAGGAAAGATATGTGACACATCCCATTTTAATTTTTGCATGGAGTTATGAGCCCTGTTAATTAGAGGCCTCATAAAATGGTTTTTCTTCTTCCAGGTAGCGATAATGAATGGTATTTCTCTTCTCTCCTAACAAACCGTCAGTCCATTGTTATTTATAATGTTGCCACATTTGGTGTAGCAATTATGAGAAAGGATCAGCAAACATGATGTAATGTAATACAAGTGGGGTTTATATTAAAAAAAAACTCTTCCTTAATATAGCTATTGTGATAGGGATTATTTTAGGTTGCTTTTGGGAACGTTTCCCTTTGTCATTCATAAATACAATGTCAAATTTTCATTGTATTTATGAATGACAAAGGATCTCATGCCTGCATGTTAGTCTAAGGCAGGGGTCAGCAATCTGCGGCTCCGGAGCTGCATGTGGCTCTTTCATCCCTCGGCTGCAGCTCCCTGTCGCCGGTCGGCTCCACAGTTATTCCAAAGAAGTTTTTATTTTTCTTATTCTCTTACATACCCCTTTAGGTATAAATTCACATAATTGTTATTCTTCCTTACATTTATCATTCTTATAATTTACAGTCGGCTCCACAATTGATAGGGCTTTTGGTTAGGACAGGTAGAGGAAAAAGGAGACCATGCTAGGAGGAGACTCTATGGTAGGGGAAGCAGACTTCCGGTTGGCAAAGGCAAAAGGATGCCGCGCTAGGAAGAGACTCTATGGTGGGGGGGAACTAGACTTCCAGTTGGCTCCAAAATTGAACGGGGTGTGTGTGTGGCGTGGTTAGGACTTTTGTGGTGCTTTGAATATTTAAGGTTGCCGATCGCTGGTCCAAGGTAAGGGTCTCCAACTTGGCGACTTTAAGACTGGTGGACTTCAATTCCCAGAATTCCCCCTATCGGCCATGGCTGGCTGGGGAATTCTGGGAATTAAAGTCCACCAGTCTTAAAGTCGCCAAGTTTGGAGACCGCTGGTCTAAGGCTAAGCAATAAGAAAAGTTACTTCCAGATTATTTCAAGGTCGTATCGGGACTAGGTTGGCACCTTAATCCATGGCTCATGATGAAACCACAATTGCCTCGGTTCACATGGCAGCACCCCGAGTCGTAATCCAGTTTCCCAATTACAATATTAGCATTCACGGAGTAGACTATAAACCAAGGGAAAGCAAGCTATGACTTGGCCCATTTTGAAAACTAAGCCAAGAGCACAGGAGGTAATTCAAAAGCACCGATTCCAACCACGAATGAATGAAATGGAAGTCAGCTAGCACAGGTAGTCATTTCTGATGCTAAGTGAAACACCTGCCCCCTTTTACGACCTTTCCTGCCACAGTTGTTAAATGAATAGTTGCCACAGTTAAGTCAGTAACAAGCAAACTTCCCCATGGAGACTTTGCTTGTCCAGAAGGTCACAAAAGGGGAAATCACATGGCCCTGGGACACTGCGACTGTAATAAATACGAGTCAATTGCCAAGCATCTGAATTTTGATCGCGTGACCATGGGGATGCTGCAACGGTCATTAGGTGTGAAAGACGGTCATAAATAACTTTTTTTTCAGCACCGATGTAACTTTGAAAGAACTGTTGTAAATCAAGGACTACCTGTGCTCTTTTAGATCAGGCCTGACATTCAACCAGCAAACCAGCAGGAGGAGAAAGAAATTAAACAGCCTTCTCATCATGTTCCCCTTGCTCTCTGCTCCCATTTGCCTTCCTCACCCCTCTTTAAAATGGTTGTGGCCCACCAGCAGAGCTGGCAACAGTGAGGAGGTTGGGGAGGAGCATGGGCCAGTCCTGGAGGCTGAGGAAGGCTCGGGCGAGGGCTCTACATTGGAGGCAGAGAAGGGGCTGAGGCCATCTGGCAGTGATCAGGTGCCTTTAGAGCTAGACAGCAGTGAGGCAGAGGAACATCTGGAGCCTGTTCCCAGTGTGCGCATGCGCAGAGCTGCCAGAAGACAAGAACAGCTCAGAAATCAGGGTAGACTTGGGAGGAAAGTCACAGGTGAATGGTGAATGGTCGCTTCCATAGGAAATAAAAGAGGAGCGAAAGGGGAGGGGGCTTTTGCAGGAAACAATTCGTTCATTCGTTCGTTTCAGGAGTGTGAAGATCTGTCCGTGAATCCCAGAGACTCTGTGCCCAGTCTTTCCTTGCACAGCACCTCGTTTGGAAAATATTTACATGGCAGCTTTCCAAGCTAGATAAGGTCTGTGGTCATAACTTCACCTTTGAAAGACTGTTTGCCAGGGCTTTGCTGAATGGGAATGAGAGGAATTCACATTCGTCTAATAAAAGGAGATTTGCCAGGACCAGGAATCTACTTCGTGCTTTTGGGGGAAACCTAGGTCAGAACAAAAATGTGATAGCACCTTCTCTTCCTTTCCTCTTCCCCAGAAAAAAGGAGGAGAAGGACACATTGTCCATCATGGAAGCCCAAGGGAGCCTTCCCTCTGTCTTGCACATAGACGCAACATCAAAGCATCCCGAAGGCCAGTCTCTCTGAAAACAGCAGCACGGTATACATTAAAGCAGTGTTTCTCGACCTTGTCAACTTGAAGATGTCTGGACTTCAACTCCCAGAATTCCCCAGCCAGCGAATGCTGGCTGGGGAATTCTGGGAGTTGAAGTCCAGACATCTTCAAGTTGACAAGGTTGAGAAACACTGCATTAAAGCGTTACTAGGCAACAATGCCAAATTCCTGATTGCTCCCCCATTTACTGTACCCCCCAAAAGGAGGAGGAGGAGTAGGGTGGGGGAGAAAGGCACACTATCAAAACAATTCAAACACGACAGACTGAACACTGGTTTCCTGCATCGGCCATATGCTGGGTTCACATTTACCATATTTCCACTGTGGTTTGTAAACTCATTACAAACCAGAAGCACCGTTCAAGTCATTAAACTTTGTTCAACTAACTCAGGGGCTTTTTTAAAAATAAATAAATTGCTTATTATGATTGGTAAGCTCAGTTCTTAAAGCTCCTTTTACAAGACCAGGAACAAAACCACCCAACTCTCAAAGCATCTATCTATATTTTACTAACTTGTCAACGAAAACATAGCTAGAGTTCTTGCAAACTACTTTTCTGAAATCAAGATTCTTCATAGGACTGGTGCATTATGACCGTTTTTTCTGACTATAAGACGCACCGGTGTATAGGATGCACCCAGATTTCAAAGAGGTAAGTCAGGGGGGAAAAGGGTTTTTGTTCTCCCTGGCCCCCAGGAGCAATCTGCAGGCTGCAGCAGGGCTTGGGGAAGGCAAAAATGCCATTTTTTGCCAAAACGGGGGCATTTTTCCCTTCCTCCATCCCTGCTGAAGCCTGCTGAGTGCTTCTGAGGGGTGAGGAAGGCAAAAACTGTTTTTCACCCATTTTTCACCAAAACGGGGGCATTTTTCAGCAGTTTGCAAAAGTCAACCTTTTGCCGCCACCAATCTGGGTCCTCATTTTACCAACCTCAGAAGGATGGAAGACTGAGTCAACCTTGAGCCGGTCAGGATCGAACTGCTGGCAGTGGGCAGAATTAGTCTGCATTACTGCATTCTAACTACAAAACAGGGGCATTTTTCCCTTCCTCAATCCCTGCTGAAGCTCACAGAATGCTTTCGGGGGGGGTAGGGGAAGGCAAAAACGCCCCCATTTTGCAAAAAATGGCGTTTTTCACAAAAATGGGATGTGGGAGCTGGGCTTCAGGAGGCCAAGTATAGCTGTATTCGGGGTCTAAGATGCACCAACATTTCCACGCTCTTTTAGGGTGGAGGAGAAAGGTGCATCTTATACTCCAAAAAATACGGTTCTTTTATTCCTGACCAACCCTTGTTAGCTTCTTGGAATCGGTGGATTTTTTTTTTCAAGCTGCTACCAGACTGCCCGCTTCACATTCAGTTCTCAGATTTTGCATTGACATCAGCCTAACCGAGTTCTACCACCTCTTCAAATCGCCTTTCCCACTTTTCTTCAGGCGAGAAGAAAATTGGTCCATTTAGCAACCTTCTGACACCTCGTCCGTTTGCCAAGCTGGCAGCCCTTTCAGCATCTTCAATTGGAGTTGAAGACTCACTCCTTCAAAAAAAAAAAAATTCTACAAGCCCCTTCCTTTTTTTTTCTTTTGGAAAAGTTTTAGTTTATTCGAGGAAAGTTAAAGTACAAAATGCATAATGTATTTTTTTGAAAGAACAAAAGAATTTTTAAAAAAACAACCAAAAAAGAAATTAAAAGGAAAATGTGTTCTTAAAAAAATATCAGTTTGCAAAAGTCAACCTCTTGCCGCCACCAATCTGGATCCTCACTTTACCGACCTCGGAAGGATGAAAGGCTGAATCAACCTTGAGCTGGTCAGGATCGAACTGCTGGCAGTGGGCAGAATTAGCCTGCATTACTGCATTTTAACCACTGTGCATCATGGATGGATAGATGGATGGGAGGGAAGGAGGGAGGGAAAGAGGAAGGAAGGAAGGAAGGAAGGAAGGAGCAAGGGAGGGAGGGAGGGAAGGAAGGAAGGAAGGAGAAAAAAGAGCAAGAGCATTTAGACTTATACACCGCTTCACAGTGCTTTATAGCTCTAAGTGGTTTATCAGAGTCAGTCTCTTGCCCCCAACAATCTGGGTCCTCATTTTATCAACCTTAGAATGATGGAAGGCTGAGTCAACCTTGGGCCTGTCAGGATTGAACTGCTGGCAGTGGGTAGAATTAGCCTGCATTACTGAATTTTAACCATTGTGCATCATGGATGGATTGATGGATGGATGGGAGGGTGGGAGGGAAGGAGGGAGGGAGGGAGGAAAGAAGGAAGGAAGGAAAGAAGGAAAGAAGGAAAGAAAGAAAGGAAAGAAGGAAAGAAGGAAGGAGGGAGGGAGGGAAGGAGAAAAAAAAGCAAGAGCACTTAGACTTATATACCACTTCACAGTGCTTTACAGCAGTCTCTAAGCGGTTTATAGAGTCAGCCTCTTGCCCCCAACAATCTGGGTCCTCATTTTATCAACCTTAGAATGATGGAAGGCTGAGTCAACCTTGGGCCTGTCAGGATTGAACTGCTGGCAGTGGGTAGAATTAGCCTGCATTACTGAATTTTAACCATTGTGCATCATGGATGGATTGATGGATGGATGGGAGGGTGGGAGGGAAGGAGGGAGGGAGGGAGGAAAGAAGGAAGGAAGGAAAGAAGGAAAGAAGGAAAGAAAGAAAGGAAAGAAGGAAAGAAGGAAGGAGGGAGGGAAGGAAGGAGAAAAAAAAGCAAGAGCACTTAGACTTATATACCACTTCACAGTGCTTTACAGCAGTCTCTAAGCGGTTTATAGAGTCAGCCTCTTGCCCCCAACAATCTGGGTCCTCATTTTATCAACCTTAGAATGATGGAACGCTGAGTCAACCTTGGGCCTGTCAGGATTGAACTGCTGGCAGTGGGTAGAATTAGCCTGCATTACTGAATTTTAACCATTGTGCATCATGGATGGATTGATGGATGGATGGGAGGGTGGGAGGGAAGGAGGGAGGGAGGGAGGAAAGAAGGAAGGAAGGAAAGAAGGAAAGAAGGAAAGAAAGAAAGAAGGAAAGAAGGAAGGAGGGAGGGAGGGAAGGAGAAAAAAAAGCAAGAGCACTTAGACTTATATACCACTTCACAGCGCTTTACAGCAGTCTCTAAGCGGTTTATAGAGTCAGCCTCTTGCCCTCAAAAATCTGGGTCCTCATTTTACCCACCTCGGAAGGATGGAAGGCTGAGTCAACCTTGAGCCTGATAAGATTTGAACTGCCAAATTGCAGGCAGCCAGCAGGCAGCAGGAGTAGCTTGCAGTACTGTACTCTAACCACTGTGCCACCACGGCTCAGAAGATGCTTAGCAAGTGGTGCATATTTATGACGGCTGTAGTGTCCCAAGGTCATGTGATCCCCCTTTTCTAATCTTCTGACAAGGGAAATCCCTGGGGAAGCCCGCCGTGTTACTAAGTTACCAACTGCAGGGATTCACTTAACAATGCTGG
>NW_028261394.1:12027841-12035341 GCF_051295495.1 Thamnophis sirtalis
CGGTCTCCAACTGGGGGTCCATGAGAAAATTTGGGTGGTCCACAGAAAAGTCATTTGCATTTTTTATATTGCACTAAATCAGGGGTCCTCAAACTACGCCCCCGGGGATGGATACGTACAATGAACGCTTGTGTTGCTGCTGAATTCTCTCCCCTTTTGGGGTCTTTTTGTGCGGGTCAGAGGGGGGCAGAAATTCTGACTTGGGGTCTGCTTCAGCCTCCTGGTGGGGGGCTTTGGGTGAAGGCTGGAGGGAAGCGCCACTGGTGGCGAAGAGCCGGAGGGCCTCGTTCCAGTGGGACAGCATCATGGCCTGGAACTGGCTGACCATCTTAAGGACAACCTATATGTCTTCCCCCCTGAGTGAAGGTGATTTGTGACCCTGCATCAAATAGGGGGCATTTTAATTATTTGGGTATTTCCTCTGTGTGATCCATTTGCTTTACAATGTGTTCTTCCTTTACTTGGTTCCCTGATGCACTTTGAAATGGTTGCATATTGGTTTAACTTGCTTTGAGGTGCTAATAAATGAAATAAGTTAGGTGGAGTTTGGAAAGGGAGGGAGGGAGAATGAAGATCACAAAATAGGTAGGAAGGTTAATGGGAAGAGATGGGTTGGTGGGCAGGTAGGTTGAATAGCAAGGAGGAAGGCTCAGTGACTAAGACCCTGAGCTTGTTGATCAGAAAGGTCGGCAATTCGGCGGCTCGAATCCCTAGCGCCACATAATGCAGTGAGCTCCCGTTATTTGTCCCAGCTTCTGCCAACCTAGCAGTTCGAAAGCACGTAAAAAATGCAAGTAGAAAAATAGGAACCACTTTTGGTGGGAAGGTAACAGCATTCCGTGTGCCTTCAGCATTTAGTCATGTTGACCACATGGCCACGGAGACATCTTCGGACAGCGCTGGCTCTTCGGCTTTGAAACAGAGATGAGCACCGCCCTCTAGTGTCAGGAACAACTAGTACATATGTGCGAGGAGGACCTTTGCCTTTAGCACTGTGTATGTGGTATATATGCTATTTGTCTTGCATTTTGGTTTCTATGGCGGATGAAACGGCAAGACCGTCACACTGTGTTCGATAGACTTATTTGTAAATAACATTAATATATTTTTTGTAAAAAGAGGGTTCAAATGGGATTTCGCCTCCCTACATTTTCCCCCCTCTAAGTTCCTGTTTCTCCAAGTCTCGTCCTTCCTTGCATGAGACAAAATCATAAAATCAGGTACAGTTCCCTGTTTAACCACTGGCATGGCTTATGATCATAATACTGGGCTCACTTATGGTCATAAATCATGAACCAACGGGTAACTAGGTGATCAGAATAGATCCAATCTGTTTAACCACTGCCGTAGCTTTTGTGTACAGCGTAAACAAATTGAGCCACATTCAAAAAATGGCAATCGTACAGATCTGATAAGTCTTTTTTTCAACAGGACTTTGTCCTTTGACAAAGAGCAAATAATAATTGAGTATTTCAACTTGTGAACGACTAGCACATTTGCTAGGAGAGGTGGTCTGGTGGGCAGGTAAGTTGAAAAGTAGGCAGCTTGCTTACGTAGCAGATAGGTAAGCAGGTAGGTTGAAAGGTAGTGGGATAGGCAGGTAAGCCGGTTGGGTGGACAGGCAGGTAGGTGAGATAAGTAGGGAAGTCAGACAGGTAGATTAGATAGGGTGGCAATAGTTTGCCAACTTCTATAATACTGTGGTAATTCAGTTATTTAGTGTTTTGTTCTGCTACTACCTGTATAATGGGCTTAATAATAAACGTATCCATAGCCAGGCAATTTAGCTTAAAGACAGAATTGCACTGCATTGTTAAGAATTTCACAGCTAATTTAATTTGGATGAGCGAGAACAGTGAGTTCTTTCTGTGTTTACCTCTCTAGTTTCAGCGTATTTCAAACACTAATTGATCCACAATGAGTAGAGGGAGAGAGAAACAGAGCCAAGGAACAGGTGAATTGTTGGTGGTAGAATTTGCAATTTTGAGGAGACTACAGTTCTAGTCAAAATTGGCCAACGTGGGTTTTTTTGATGATGGGATTTGTAAAACCAGCCAGATGTAGAAGTTATAGAAAGACACAAAGCAAGATGTGTTTAATGTTTAATGGAAAAAGAAGGTATGTATATTTTATGTGGTTTGAATCTTGTCTTGAAAATTTAAAGATGAAGCAAAGTTTCCCAGGGTCATCCACTCCAAATGTGTTTGAAATGCTACTGGTAGTAAAAAAAAAATGTTTTAAAAAGTTTTTAAAAAATTCTGACGATCAGCTTTGCGGCGTGATCTTCGGAACTTTAAAAAAACTTTTAAAAAGCACTTTTACTACCTATTCCGTACCGGTTGCAACGGGATCCAGAACCCACCACTGAGTTCTTCTCAAGTTGCTTAATTGGAGAGAGCCATCTTCTTCAGCAACGAACGCTCTCATTAAATATATAAGCCTGATCCTCTTTTGGCACATAAGCACCAAGAAATTATGCCTCCGGCTTTGAACATAAGCTTCCAGAAACTCTTTGTCTTCCAAATCAGTAGGACTTCAATCTCAGAACTCCTTAGGTGTGTGCTGAGATTCTGAGAGCTGACGTCCAACCCATATGGGAGTTAGGAAAGAACTTCTTTGAAGGACTAGTAGTCCCTTAATGTTGTTTCAGTGAGAGGTGAGACTCCAAATCTCTTACTTTTAATCTCTTTTTCTGGCAGCCAGATTTCTTTCTCAGCTTAACTCCAGGAGTCCTGGATTTTTCAACACGCCTCTCATGGAAAAGAGAAATTAGATCAGTGGCTTGTTTATGTCAGGGTTCCAAGTAATACCCCCAACGAAAGAAGACTCCAAGGCTTGACGTTCCTCAAAAAGTTCCATTTTTATTAGAGATGGAGTTTATTTCACTGGTAGTAGGACTTTCCTCCTGGCGTGAGAGATGTTCCTTTGAGCAGGTTGGGTTCCTGCAATCCAGAACAATTGGTCTGAGAGGGACTAAAGATGGCCAAAGACCCACCCAACCCCCTCATATCACCTTCAGATGTGAACACGGGATTGTGAAATAAAGATATGGGAGAGTAGAATTGCCTTGTTTACTCATTAGAGGTCTTCTTTACAGCAGTGTTTTCCAACTTTCTCCATTTGAAGGTGGGTGGACTTCACCTTCCAGAATTCTTCAGCTAGTCGGACTGGCTGGAGAATTTTGGGAGTTGAAAGTCCACCCATCTTCAAATGGACAAAGTTGAGGAAGGAAAGAAAACTAAAAAAAAAAGAAAAGAAAAGAAAAAGAAAAGAAGGAGGGAGGAAGGAAAGAGATAGATAGATAGATAGATAGATAGATAGATAGATAGATAGATAGATAGATAGATAGATAGATAGATAGATAAAAGGGGCTCCAATCTCCAATTGCACGGTTAGAATTTAAGTGTGAGTCGGAAGGAAAGAAGGAAGGAAAGAGAGAAAGGAAAGAAAGAAAGAAGGAAGGAAAAAAAGAAGGAAAGAGAAAAGGGCTCCAATTGCATGGTTAGAGTTTCAGTGTGAGTCAGAAGGAAGGAAGGAAGGAAAGAGAGAAAGGAAGGAAGGAAAGAAAGAAAGAAAGAAAGAAAGAAAGAAAGAAAAGGGCTCCAATTGCATGGTTAGAGTTTCAGTGTGAGTCAGAAGGAAGGAAGGAAGGAAAGAGAGGAAGGAAGGAAGGAAAGAAAGAAAGAAAGAAAGAAAGAAAGAAAGAAAGAAAGAAAGAAGAAAGAAAAGGGCTCCAATTGCATGGTTAGAGTTTCAGTGTGAGTCAGAAGGAAGGAAGAAAGGAAAGGAAGGAAGGAAAGAAAGAAAGAAAGAAAGGAAGAAAGAAAGAAAAGGCTCCAATTGCATGGTTAGAGTTTCAGTGTGAGTCAGAAGGAAGGAAGGAAGGAAAGAGAGAAAGGAAGGAAAGAAAGAAAGAAAGAAAGAAAGAAAGAAAGAAAGAAAGAAAGAAGAAAGAAAAGGGCTCCAATTGCATGGTTAGAGTTTCAGTGTGAGTCAGAAGGAAAGAAGGAATGAAAGAGAGAAAGGAAAGAAAGAAAGAAAGAAAGAAAGAAAGAAAGAAAGAAAGAAAGAAAGAAAGAAAGAAAGAAAGAAAAGGGCTCCAATTGCATGGTTAGTGTTGCTATCTTGACTTCTTTTTTAACTCCTCTGTCAGGACCATCCCCTAAAGCAGTGTTTCTCAACCTTGGTCTCCTGAAGTTGGGTGGACCAACTGCCAGAATTCTCCAGCCAAGACATCCTTGGGTGGCCAAGATTGGAAAACACTGCTGTAAAATAAGAGCTCTGCTGAATAACCAAGACAACACACACACACACACACACACACACACACACACACACACACGGGTGGGATTGAAAAATATTAGCAACTGGTTCTCTGCCCAGTTGCTGGGTGGGCGTGGCCATGGTGGGCATGGCCTACTTCCTGCACCATGGTGGGGGTGGCTGGGTTTCTCCCTCCCCAGGCTCCAGAGGCTTTCCCTGAGCCTCCAGGAGGGTGAAAACAGCCTCCCCAGGCTCCGGAGGCCGTAAACAGGCCCATTTTCGATACTTCCAGTAGGGCCGTTTTTCACCCTCCCAGAGCTTCCGCATGGGCCCTACATTTACCTGGCCTTGCAACAACAGTTGGATGCAAAATTAACATCCGGTTCATCTGAACCGGTGCGAACTGCCTGAATCCCACCCCTGCAGGTGATCCATATAAAAAGAGGCAATACTGTGGCCAGCCGTCTTGAGTTTTTTAAATCTCTCCTCCAACAGAAAAGGCAAGAAAAACAGGAGCACCCTCAAGCAGGGATCTCGAGACCAAAGAATAACTGAGACGTGTGTAAAAGCCCTCGTCCCACGTCTTTAAAAATGCACTGTTCTCAAAGACAGGACTTTGCAACCAGGCAATGCAGAGAAAGCATAGCAAATTCTGGGCACGTTGATTTCCCCCATCCATTCTCTGCTCCACCAGACAGCCACGTTCCCTGCAAAGGAAGACGATGAAGGAAATACAATACGACCCTTTAGAATTGGCCTGTTGTGTTCTTGTTGCCTCTGCTGCAGCTAGAAATGTCAGCGAGGCTCACGACGCAAAGCAGGAACTATAGAATCTATTCTCATGTGAGAATGCAGAATGGGGGCGACACAATTGATTTTGCGTGCTTAAGCTGAACTTCCCAGACATCCAAATAAGGAAATCAAACACCCAAAAGGGAGAAAGCTTTTTTCCCCCTTGCCACGTTTAATTTCTCCACTAGCTGATAACCCAGCGTTGGGTTATCTCAGGAGGCTGTTGTCCAAATATTTATATTGCCTACTCCTGTATTAGATAGGAAAACCCCTGATTTTGGCAACAATTAAATTAGTTACACATTTTTTCCCTCTGCCCCCAGAAGCATCAAGGGAAATGATACCACCTTATTGTTTTGCTAGCTGATCCATGATCATTTGGTGCTCTTTTTTTTTCTGATCTTGATTTAGAAGTGGCTTCTTGTCTGTGATATTTGCACAAAACTGTTCGACGTTGCAGTTTGATGTAATCTGTGTGACGTATGCCGTGTCGGCCTCGTGTTTTATTGATCACGGCTATACATTTGTCCTGAAAAATAATAATCAAAGCCTTGTTGAAAATGTCCGGACCAAACGTAATTTCTAATGTCGGATTTTTTCCCCTTGCCAAAGGGAGTCCGCTTGTGGAGTACTGTGAAGCTGTTACCATGGCAATTCCACTGTGCTGTAAAGTAGAAGCCATTTTACAGCAGTACGGTAGAAGCCATTGTAAGGCACAACAGGCTGTATCTTAACAGAACACATCCCCCAAGGGGTGTTAGCGGTGTCTTACCCCCACAATATTTTTCCCCAGAGAGTAAGTCATATGTGTACCAAGTTTGATTGAACTTGCTCGAGGCGTTCCAGAGTTATGCTGGAATACACACACGCATACACAGAGCGATAGATGATAGATAGATAGATAGATAGATAGATAGATAGATAGATAGATAGATAGATAGATAGATAGATAGATTATCTGAGGAGGGCAGGTCCTTTCTGGAAAAACAGCTGCTTCTGAAATTTGAGCAGCAAGGTTTTATCGAAGCGTGGGCAGAGTGACATAATAGCAGTTAACACTGAAGAAGAGAGCAGCTTAATTTCTAAGAATGATTACGTAAAGCAAACCTTGATCTGGGCATTTTTCCATGTGAATAAATAATCGCTACTGAGCAATTAACCTTATTTCCCTGTTTTACGTTGCACTTTTTAAAAACTTTTTTTCATTGAAAGAGATTCATCCGGTATTATAAAACTCATTGGTTCCAGAGGTTTCTAATAGTTGAAAAGCATTTAACATGCAATTTCCAAAAAAATGAATAAGAAATGAAGTATGGGATTATTGATCTAAGACAGGGATTCCCTACTTACCCAGAGAGTAGAAAATAGGGTAGAAAATAGGGAAAGGGATGTGGTGACTCAGTGGCTAAGACGCTGAGGTTGTGGATCAGAAAAGTTGGGAGTTCAGCGGTTCGAACCCCTAGCGCCACCTAATGGAGTGAGCTCCCGTTACTTCTACTTGCACATATGTGCTAGTCGTTCCTGACTCTAGGGGGCGGTGCTCATCTCCGCTTCAAAGCCGAAGAGCCAGCATTATCGGAAGACGTCTCCATAGTCATGTGACCAGCATGACTCAACGCTGAAGGCGCAGGCAACACTGTTAACCTTCCCATCAAAGGTGGCTCCTATTTTTCTACTTGCATTTTTTACGTGCTTTTGAACTGCTAGTTTGGCAGAAGCTGGGACAAGTCACAGGAGCTCACTCCGTTAGACAGCGCTGGGGATTCGAACCGCCGAACTGCTGACCTTTCTGATCGACAAGCTCAGCGTCTTAGCCACTGAGCCAGCGCGTTCCTTCTTGATCCATTACAGTACCGTATTTTAGTTTATCCTCATCCCACTCCCATATTTCCGTGGTGTGTCTTGTCCCTCTTCGCAACTTGATTAATTCAGGTCATTCTCCTCTCTTGCAGTTGTCCATCCCAGTAAGGTTTGTTGTTGTTTTTCTTTTTCCCTCCCACCTTCTGCAATGTTCCTCTTGTTCTTGAGATAACATCACCTCATGGGTGTGTGATACACCCTCCCAATGGTCCTCTGGTGTGAGATGATTACAGCACAATGCACTCTTCCTTGTTTGCAGAATGTTCCTTTATACACAAATCACTGTGTGGTTTTTATTTCTCCTCCTGGCCTAATCCAGATAATTATATATTTCTTTTGTTCCCACGTATTTGGTGTCAGTAGGAGGTAGCTGATCTTAGCTGGAGGCATGTTTCAAACTGAACACAGAGTTTGTGTTTGATCTGTTTGATCTGCCATTTTTTAAAGAGGAGTTTGGAGTTTATTCAATTTGTAGGCCGCCCTATTCCCCGAAGGGACTCAGGGCGGCTGAACAAAAGCCAAGGGAGGGGAAATTACAAAAAGTAAGACAAAACAATCAGACAATACGAACAATTTAAAAGCACA
>NW_028261394.1:13370963-13393463 GCF_051295495.1 Thamnophis sirtalis
TTCCAGGTCCACTGGTGGAACCTCTTCTAACCAGTTCAGTAGATTTGACGAACCAGTTCTACCAAACAGGTGCGAACCTGTAGGAACCCACCTCTGGTATGTATGTATGTATGTATGTATGTATGTATGTATGTATATACATTTTTCTTTAACATACCTATATAAGTATTTAGTAAACAGTGCATTGTCTGGGTGATTCTACATTTACATAATTCTAGTAACAATAATATTCTTTACTTATATATTTAATAGTGTCCTTCCAGTTTCTAATTTTGACCTTTATTATCTAACCATTGATCAAACAAATCTCAAGTTCAAAAGGATTTTGTATCTTCTTTGTCCTTTATCTTTAAGGTTAACCTATCCATTTCTACACAATCTAGCATTTTTTTTATAAAAACATTTTTATTCAACATAAATTAAAACATTGGACACAGTGTAATTGTCCTGGCGAAATCTATGCCGTACATGCTAAGATATAAAATCACATATTGTAATCACCCTGCTTTTTAACATTTGATTTATTCCATTTTTACAAATATAGAAATATTGTATTCCAACCATGTTGCTTTGTGTTTATCTTATACATTTTCAATGTTATAGTTTCATACATAATTTTAGTCTCCATTCTATGAATCTTAGCCATTGCCTATTTTGGGTCTTTCCTTTATGGTTCCAACCCTCAATAAAATTTATCCCAGATCTTATAATATTTTGATTCGTCTTTATTCTTCAATTCCCATGTCAATTTATCCATTTCAGCATAGGTCAGAATTTTCCTAATTATTTCCCCTTCTTATGGAGTTTCCTGTTTTTCCAATTTTGGGCAAAGACCATTCTTGCTGCTGTAATAATATGTATTGTTAAGTAAATTACCCCTTTGTTATATTTATTATATATAATTCCCAAGAGAAATAGGTCCCGTGTGAATTCTATTCTAATTCTAGTAACAATAATATTCTTTACTTATATGTAATAGTGTTCTTCCAGTTTCTAATATCCACCTTTATTATCTAACCGTTGATAAAACAAATCCCAAGTTTAAAAGTATTTTGTATCTTCTTTGTTCTTTATCTTTAAGGTTAACCTATTCATTTCTACACAATCTAGTATTTTTTTGATTATATTTTCATCTGTAGCAGTTTTCCTCGTTTTTCCAGTGTTGTGCAAATACAATTCTCACTGCTCTCAAAACATGCAATATTAAATACATATTCCCTTAGTCATAATTTTCTGACAATATACCTAACAAAAATATTTCTGGATTTAAATCTATGTGTTGCTTTATCATTTTCTCTAACCATGTATGTATTTTTGCCTTTGGACATGACCACCACATATGATAGTATGAACCTGGTATCTGATTGCGTTTCCAACATTGTAAAGGTAAAGTTAAAGGTTCCCCTCGCATGTATGTACTAGTTGTTCCTGACTCTAGGGGGAGGTGCTCATCTCCATTTCAAAGCCAAAGAGCCAGCGCTGTCCAAAGACGTCTCTGTGGTCATGTGGCCGGCATGACTAAACACCGAAGATGCACAGAACACTGTTACCTTCCCACCAGATGTGGTTCTTATTTTTCTACTTGCATTTTTTACGTGCTTTCGAACTGTTAGGTTGGCAGAAGCTGGGACAAGTAATGGGAGCTCACTCCGTTACACGGCTCTAGGGATTCGAACCGTCAAACTGCCAACCTTTCTGATTGACAAGCTCAGCGTCTTAGCCACTGAGCCACCCTTTTCCAACATTGACTTACGACCTTTCATTCAGCAACTGTTTAAAGTTGCAATGGTGCTGCAAAAGGTGACTTATGACTGTCCTCGCTCTTATGACCAACCCATCCTCTCCAAAGTCATTAAGCAAACGCAACTTCCCCCAATGGCTTTGCTGGTTAGAAGCTGGCTGGGAAGACAATCCCATGATTCTGGGATGCTGCAGCCATTGTAAATACATGCCATTGACCAAGCGCCCACATTTTGATCAAATGACCCCGGGGTCACTGTAATAGTTATAAGTGGGAGGACCAGTCGCAAGTCACTTTTTTTTTTCAGTAGATGTTGTCCTCGACAACTGAGCCCCAAAATGGATGTTGTTAACTGAAAAATGTATTCAATGAGTTTTGCCCCAATTTGCGACTTTTCTTGCCATTTCTGTTAAGTGAATTGCTGAAGTTGTTAAATTAGTCACACTTTTGTTAAGTGAATCTGGCTTCCCCATCGATTTGTCAGAAGGTCGCAAAAGGGGATCACTTGACTCCGGAATACTAGAGAAGCAGAGACATCAGCCTGCCAACACAAGTGTGTATAGCCAAGGCGATGGTTTTCCCAGTTGCAATGGATGGCTGTGAAGGTTGGACCATAAGGAAGGCTGAGCACCAAAGAATGGAGGCCTTTGAATTCTGGTGCTGGAGAAGACTCCAGCGTATCCCTTGGACTGTAAGGCGATCCAACTGGTCAGTCCTAGAGGAGATCAACCCTGACTTCTCTTTAGAAGGCCACATCCTGAGGAGGAAACTCAAATACTTTGGCCACCTCATGAGAAGGAAGGACTCCCTGGAGAAGAGTCTCATGCTGGGAAAGATGGAGGGCAAGAGAAGAAGGGGACAACAGAGAATGAGGGGGCTGGATGGAGTCACCGAAGCAGCTGGCGTGAGCTTGAATGGACTCCTGAGGATGGTAGAGGACAGGAAGGCCTGGAGGAACGTTGTCCATGGGGTTGCAAGCGGTCGGACACGACTTTTCAACTAACAACAACTTTGGTGCAAGCCACAGGAGGCAGTAGCTTTTAATATTATACTAGGAGTGTGCAGAAATTCTGTACAGAGGCTATGTAGATGGTGAAATGACCAAATACAGTAGTCCTTGACTTATAGCCATTCATTTAGTGACTGTTAAAAGTTATAACGGCGGTGGAAAAAGGGATTTTTGACCTCTTTTCACGCTGATGATCACTGCAGCATCTCCATGGTCACTTGATCAAAATTGGGACGCTTGGCAACTGGCATGTACTTATGACAGTTGTGGTGTCCGTCGGGCTCACGGCTTCATAACTAACAACCTAACAACAACAAGCCCATCTGGTTTTGATTCCCCTCTGGTCCATCCCCGCAAAGGCTAACCCAAACGCACCTTCTACGCTGAGGTTCCTCCAGGGCCAGGAAAAGTGGGCATTCCACTCGCCCCGCAACTCGTACCGGAATGCTGCGATTCGACGGCTGATGTCTTGGTGCAGAGTAGACTGGAGGAAGAGGGCCACTTTCTCTCCGGACAGCCACCTGAAGCAGCGCACCTTGGGCTGCAGGGCCGCCTCCGTCTCCGAGAGGAGCAGTTCCAAGACCCCGTCCCGTTCTAGGTAAATCTGGGCTCCCCGGAAGCTGCTGGAGGACTTGATGCAAGCGGTGACGTGCTGCGGTTTCTCTTTGCCGGCGGGGCCCGTGGGCAGGCGGGGAGACAGGCTGAGGCGCAAAGCTCCGGCTGGATACAGCCATTCCAGGGATCCCTCAGCGCAGTGCAAGGAGATCTGTTCCACGCTGCCAGCTTCTTGGGACAGGCCACTGCAAGGGAGAGCAAGACAGGATTAGGCGAAGGAGGGAGGGGGGACTTGGCGTGGCTGGCATCTTCCTCAAACTGGCGCCCCTGGGCCCCCAGGCACGACTCCCAAATGTACCTGTCCAGTTTCCTGTCCCAAAAGTGCTTTTTTCAGGAGGCAAATGGACATTCTGGGTTTTCTTTGAAGATGTTTCACTTCTCATCCAAGAAGCTTCTTCAGCTTCAGGTTCTCCTGCTTGTGCAGTGGGCTGGATGAGAAGACCTCCAAGGTCCCATTCTGTTCTATTCTATTTTGCTCTATTCTGCTATTCTGTTCTGTTCTATTCTATTCTATTACATTTCCATATTCTATTCTATTCCTATTTCTATTCTATTCCTATTTCTATTCTATTCCTATTTCTATTCTATTCCTATTTCTATTCTATTCCTATTTCTATTCCTATTCTCTATACTATTTCCATATTCTATTCTATTTCTATTCTCTATTCTATGTCCATATTCTATTCTATTCTGTTCCTATTTCTATTGTCTATTGTATTTCCATATTCTATTCTATTCCTATTTCTATTCTATTTCTATTCCTATTCTCTATTCTATTTCCATATTCTATTCTGTTCCTATTTCTATTCTCTATTCTATTTCCATATTCTATTCTATTCCTATTTCTATTCCTATTCTCTATTCTATTTCCATATTCTATTCCATTCTATTCCTATTTCTATTCTATTTCTATTCTATTCCTATTCTCTATGCTATTTCCATATTCTATTCTATTCCTATTTCTATTCCTATTCTCTATTCTATTTCCATATTCTTTTCTATTCTATTCCTATTCTCTATTCCTATTCTCTATTCTATTTCCATATTCTATTCTGTTCCTATTCTATTCTATTCCTATTCTATTCTATTCCTATTCCTATTTCTATTCTATTTTATTCTACTTTACTCTAGTCCATTCCATTCTAAACCCTAACTCCTATTCTATTCTATTCTATTCTATTCTATTCTATTCTATTCTATTCTATTCCTTTCCATTCCATTCTCTATTCTATTCCATTCCACTCCACTCCTATTCCTATTTATTCTATTTCTATTCTATCCACTGGATGGCAGGGAATGGAATGATTTATATTCCTTGCAGACAGCTGGTCATTTGCGTTCTTTTAGAGAGTCGTTGAGGCCACTTGGAGATTTGTCCAGTCAGAAGAAGCTGAAGAAGCTTCTTGGATGAGAAGCGGAACGTCCTCAAAGAAAAACAAGAAAGTCCAGTGGCCTCCTGAAAAAGCACCTTTGGGCCACCCATGACCTGGATGCCTGAGAATCTCCATAAACACGCCCAGTTTCCTGTCTCACCTGAAGTAGAAATGACAAGGACAGGTACTCCTCAACTTACAACGTTTCATTTAGTGGCCGTTCATGGTTACAATGGCACTGAAAAAAGTGACTCGTGATCATTTTCCAGACTTACGTTGTGTGATAAAAACTCAGAAGCTTGGCAACCTGACTCATATTTATGACAGCCACAGCCTCCGCAGGGGTCTCCAACCTTGGCAACATTAAGACCTGTGGACTTCAACTTCCAGGATTCTGGAAATTGAAGTCCACGCGTCTTTAAAAAGTTGCCAAGGTTGGAGACCCCTGCCCCAAAGCAAACTTTAGACTCTACCTTTTTCCCACCAACATTTCCCAAGGATCCCTGCCTTCCAATATCTGGGATTTGTAGCTGCTCTGAGTTCATCCATGTGCTTCCCCTTGGATCCCCCTGAGAATGTTGTGGTCGGCTAAGCCAATCAGTTCCGCATCTCTGCCTTCCATCACCCGCCGGGATGTGTGGATGACGGCCATGACTCAGCCTCCTCCCCCACAGCCCATCTGCTCCGAGGCTGCATCCTTAGATCCTTCCTGACCACCACTCTCCGCAACTGGTTCTCCTCCACCCTGTCTTGACCTGGTCGGTGCCATCGGAGAGGGTGGGAAAGCTTTGACGGACGCCTGCCATTTTCACAAGCACCGTGACTCATCCCTGCTCGTCTTCTGTAAAGGATCAAGCCTTCTGAGAACCAGATGTGGCAGCTGTGTCCCTCCCCCTCTGCCCTATTTAATCACCAGGAAGAAAAAAAAGCTCTATTGAAGCTCCTCTTCAGAAGCCCCATAGATAATGAGTCTTGAGGACCATTCTTTAAGCATGAAAAACTGCCTGATTCCCAGGGAAAAAGGGATGTGTCCACTCCGATACTCAAGTGTTGTAAACAGATTCTCAGGATTCCCAAACCCCTTAAATTTCCCTTCTTTTTCCCACTCTCTCTCTCTCCTGTAAACAGTTCTGGAGTCATTTTCTACCAGCTGCTTGGCCCACAGACACGATTTTTCCTGTTTCCTTTTTAAACACTCTACAAAAAGGAACAGGGGCGAAACAAAAGACGGAGTTGCTAATGGTATTAGCTTAATTTCTCGCATGTGGGAGCTCAAAACGATTAACACATTCGCCCCAATCTCTCTGCCAAACCAAAAAGTATTATCCTTTGGCGACCAGGAAATATGTGGGGGGAGGGAGGGAGGGAGGATGGGGAAGGGCGGCAGAGAGGGTTGAAAACAGCCAGATTAGAGAGAAATGGCTTGCAAATATGAGATTGACTTGTAGGTGAGGGGGCAGGGGTGGGTTGCTGCCGGCATCACTGCCAGTTTGACATGCAAAAATTGTTTGCGCCCACTTGCTTCTCGTGCACAGGCACGGCAAACACATGCTCCACGCGTGTGCAGATTTGCACCTAAAAAGGTCTGCGCGTGCACACAACGTTAGAAAAGGGAAAAAAACCACAACATTTTTGCAATGAAGATTGTTCTGCGCATGCGCAGAAACAAAAATCAAGATGGCGGCTCCAACAATAAAATCAGTTTGGCGGTGTGGCAGGCCGAGTTACTACTTACTTGGCCGAACCGGTAGGAACCCACCTCTGGTGGAGGGGTAGGGGCTTCTCCCCTAGCCTCCTGGATTTACAATTCAATACAATAGCAGAGTTGGAAGGGACCTTGGAGGTCTTCTAGTCCAACCCCCTGCTTAGGCAGAAAACCCTATACTGTTTCAGACAAATGGCTATCCAACATCTTCTTAAAGACTTCCAGTGTTGGGGCATTCACAACTTCTGGAGGTAAATTCTGTTCCACTGATTAATTGTTCTAACTGTTAGGAAATTCCTCCTTAGTTCTAAGTTGCTTCTCTCCTTGATTAGTTTCCACCCATTGCTTCTTGTTCTACCCCTCAGGTGCTTTGGAGAATAGCTTGACTCCCTCTTCTTTGTGGCAACCCCTGAGATATTGGAAGACTGCTATGATGTCTATCATGTTTCTCCTTTCCTTTTTGAGCTTTCAAACTTAAGGACATTCCCAAAGCCATTATACAGTTGGGAGTACAGAGTGGTTAAGAGTCAGGGGTGATGTCATTTAGTCCTGCCAGCCCCCTGTGGAAGATCAGCCTTTTCCCATCCCACGGGCTTCTCCGGATCTATCTGGTCCTTCCTTGGCACCCTTTTGAGCTTGGTGGTTTTCTCGCAGACGTTTCGTTACCGAACTAGGTAGTGTCATCAGTCTGCAAGAAAACCACCAAGCTCAAATGAAATATGCTAGAGAATTTTACAATACAAGGATATGGAATGATGCAGAATATAATATAAAGATGTACTACTATTGGATGGATTTAGAATGATGTAATCACAATGTAAAATAATTCAAAATTTAGAATATCTCGCATAAAATGAAGTAATAATAATTATAGTCAAATAAATGATTAATAAATGATAATAATGTATACATACATACTAGATCAGTGGGTCGACCCTTTAATACAGTTCTCCCCAACTGTAAGATTATTTTATGTATTCCGTATTTTTTTGAAAATATGTGTTTTCCAATGGTCTTAGACGACCCCTATGAAAGGGTTGTTCAACCCCCAAAGCGGTCCCGACCGACAGGTTGAGAACCACTGTACTAGATTGATAATACGAGATTTTATATAAATTGTAAGTGAGGACAATGGAGAGGATGCAGAAAGGTTTTTGTAACCAACCGACACACTGTATGTAACTGGAAGATGGTTTTATGTTTTATGTCTGTTTGTGTGTGTTTGTCTAATTTTTTTTCTTTTAAAAAAAAGAAAACCACCAAGCTCAGAGAGCACCAAGGATCAACTATGAACTACAAAGATTTTCTTCCATTGCTTGCTGTTGAGACTCTGGAAGGAGGGCAGAGAAGAGCAACAAAGATGATTAGCGGGCTGGGTTTGAAGAACAGTTGAAGAACGGTTGCAGGATCTGGGTATGTTATGGGTAACATGATAGCTGTTTTCCAATATCTGGGGGCCTGCCACAAAGAAGAGGAAGTCAACCTAATTTCCAGAAGGCAGAACAAGAAGCAATGGATGGAAGCTAATCAAGGAGAGAAGCAACCTAGAACTAAGGAGAAACTTCCTAACAGTGAGAACAATTAATCAGGGGAACAGGTTGCCTTCAGAAGTTGTGGGTGCTCCATCAATGGAAGTTTTTAAGAAGAGAGCAGACAACCCTTTGTCTGAAATGTTATAGGGTCTCCTGCTTAAGCAAGGGATTAGACTAGAAGACCTCCAAAGTCCCTTCCAACTCTGTTATCTGGCTCAGAATACAGATAACTCCCAGAATTCAATCAACCCATGGAACAGAAGTTGCCTTCAGAAGTTGTGGGAGCTTCATCCCTGGAAGCTTTTAAGAAGAGATTGGACTGCCAATCTACACTAGGAGACTGGCGTAAGGTCTCGTGCCTGGGTGAGAGGTTGGACTAGATGACCTACAAGGTCCCTTCCAACTCTGTTAATCTGTTAATCGACAACCAGCATGAAAAGAGACCGCTCTACGCATGTGAATTTTGCTCTGCTTGATGTCACTCTTTTTTAACCATCTTGCCTTATGCTTTTCGTTCTGTCATTTCCCCTCTTAGCAGTTCGATTATCATCATCTTGAAGGAGAAACATTTTTTTAAGGATTAGTGTTAATTATTTCTTTTCTTTCCCCGTGTTCCTCTGGCAGCTGAAAGCAGAAGAATACTGGGAAGTTCTCCCCTCATTCGAGTCTCACAACATCCCTGTAAGGGAGGCAGGACTGAAAGACACTGGACGGTTCCAGGTCAAGCACAGAGCTTTGTGGTTGAATGGGAGATTATGGGACTCCATAATCATACAGGTAGTCCTCGATTTACAACCACAATAGGAACTGGAAAATTTATGTACAGTTGTTAAACGAGACATCATGTGTCCACATTTTTTTTCTATGCCTGTTTTTGTCGTGGTCGTTAAGTGAGACTCACATGACAGAGACTTGCAACCTTCCCTGCTGGCTTCCCCATTGCTTGTCAAAAGCTCTCTGGGTGGGTTGCAAATGTTGACCATGTGACTGTGGGACCCTGGAACTGTCAAAAATATATGATGGTTGCTATGAACCCGAATTACGATCACATGACTGTAGGGATGCTGAAATGGTGATAACTGCAAGGACCTGTCCTAAGTCACATTTTTCAGTTCCGGCATAACTTTGAACAGATGCTAAACAAATGGTCATTAAGTGAGAACCACCTGTAGCCTAGCATCTTTAACTCCTGCCTCATAGGGCATCCTCATTATGAATGGATGCCCTATAATTCCTTCCCCTTCATTAGACGGGCCCTAAGCAGTTGTCTGTATGGTTGCTGAGAGTCAACACTGACTTGATAATATACAATCAATCAGTCAGTCAGTCAGTTGTCAATGTCTTCAGGAGGACCATCCAACAGCATTGTCAAATATACAACCCCAACCCAAAGCAATTAGCAATATTTACTTTCAGTCTAATTTGATTAATTATCAACCCATCTAATGTCCCAAAGGTGCTTTTTTTCTTCAGGAGGCAACTGGACTATCTTGTTTTTTTCCTTTTGAAGATGTTTCGCTTCTCATCCAAGAAGCTTCTTCAGCTTCTGGCAGGGTAGTGGGGAATGGAAGGATTATCTATCCCAGTGTTTCTCAACCTTGTCAACTTGAAGATGTCTGGACTTCAACTCCCAGAATTCCCCAGCCAGCATTCGCTGGCTGGGGAATTCTGGGAGTTGAAGTCCAGACATCTTCAAGTTGACAAGGTTGAGAAACACTGATCTATCCATCCTGCCGGAGCTGAAAAACCTTCTTGGATGAGAAGCGAAATGTTTTCAAAAGAAAAAACAACAAGAAAGTCCAGTTGCCTCCTGAAAAAGAAGCACCTTTGGGACAACCATGATCTGGATGACTGAGAATCTCTACACACTTTTAGAACCCATCCAATTTGTTGATTTATTCCATAATTGTCAACCCATGAGATGACTTGATCCATTATTATCAACCCATCCAATGCGATGATGTGATCCCCAATGATCAAACTATCCAATATGATGACTCGATCCACAATTATCAACACATTCAATTTGTTGATTTAATCCATAATTGTCAACTCATCCAACCTGATGACTTAATCCATAACTATCAACCCATCCAATGCGATGATGTGATCTCCAATGATCAAACTATCCAATCTGATGACTTCATCCACAATTATCAACCCATCCGATCTGTTGATTTGCTCCATAATTGTCAACCCATCCAATGTGATGGCTCGATCCACAATGATCAACCCAATAACACTCCTTGATTGGATCTGGGGGCCAATCTGAACCACCTTCAATGATAATTCTGACTGAATAATCTTTTTGAGATCCCCAAAATCTCCAAATCAATTTTTTTCACGCTGCGCTAGGACAAACCACCTCCATCACCCCCTACTCTTTGGGAAGAAAAGCAGGCTAACCCCCCCCCCCAAGAGCTAAGTCAGTTATGCCATGAGAAATAACTAATTCAGTTCTTTCAAGACACTCCCTGAAATAAATTTTGGTTTGGTTTGGTTTTGCCTTTATTTGTATGCCGCCCTTTTCCCTGGGGGGACTCAGGGCGGCTCACAATTCAAAAGAGGGAGGGGGAGAAGACAAACAATAGACAATACAGCATGTTAAAAAGAAAACACAACAGTCGCACAATTCGAGTGGGGCTACAATCTTAACCCCAGGCCAGCCGGGACAGCCAGATCTTTAAAGCGGCGCGGAAGGACTGGAGGGTGGTGAGGGTCCGAATCTCCACAGGGAGTTCGTTCCAAAGGGTCGGAGCAGCCACCGAGAAGGCTCTCCTCCGGGTAGTTGCCAGTCTGCACTGGCTAGAAGATGGGATTCGGAGGAGGCCTAATCGATGCGATCGTATTGGTCTAGTGGAGGTAAATGGCGCTTGCTTCAGCAACCCTCTTTGGTTAAAATGACCATCTTTATAATATTATGGTAACAGTAAAGCATTGGACTCAGTGCGAAGAATAGCCAGTTATAGCAAAGCCAGTTTCTTGCCTGGGCAGGGGTTGGACTGGAAGACCTCCAAGGTCCCTTCCAACTCTGTTATTCTATTCTATTCTATTTTCTCTTCTGTATTCTCTTCCCTTCTATTCCATTCCATTCTATTCCTATTCTCTTCTATATTGTCTTCTGTATTCTTCTCTGCTTGCTATTCTATTCCTATTCTCTTCTATATTTCATTCCTATTCCTATTCTATATTCTCTTCTATATTCTCTTCCCTTCTTTTTCCTTCCTATTCTCTTCTCTATTCTGTATTCTTCTCTTCTTTCCCTTCTCTGCTTGCTATTCTATTCTATTCCATTCCATTCCTCTTCGCTTCTCTATTCTCTTCTGTATTCTTCTCTTCTCTGCTTGCTATTCTATTCTATTCCTATTCCTATTTTATTCTATATTTCATTCCATTCCTATTCCTATTCTCTTCTCTTCTATATTCTCTTTTATATTCTCTTCCCTTCCCTTCCCTTTCTCTTCTCTATTCTCTTCTGTATTCTTCTCTTCCCTTCTCTGCTTGCTGTTCTATTCTATTCTATTCCATCCCTCTTCTCTTCTCTATTCTCTTCTGCATTCCCTTCCCTTAACTTCCCTTCCCATTCTATTCTATTCCATTCCATTCCTTTCCACTCATAACCTTTCATCAGTCTCAAGAAATTCCTCTTAAGCTTTCCGTCTAAAAAGGATGAATGAACTCCAAGGGGGTGGAGAGATTGGCGTTCCTTCCTTTCTGAGCTCCTTTTTCAAAAGAAAAAGAAAGAAAACGTCATCTCACCCAGCTGCTTCAGGATTTGCATAAAATATCTGAACTAGTTTTATCTCCAGACTGCAAAAGCCACACTTGCTTGCTTGCCCTTGACTGCCAATCCCCAAAATTACCACCACCACCCCAAATGCTCAACTGGATATCTTTTTCTCCCGATCCTTAAAGCCTCAATTCCATGGATTTTATTTATTCAGAATGTGTATGTGTGTCTGTGTCTGTGTTTCTGTGTGTGTCTGTGTACCTGCCTTTGAGTCAGGCTTGGCTCCTGGCAAGGACACAGACAAAACTGTGCAATTTTCTTCCGCAAGATTTTTCAGAAGTGATTGGTCCTTTCCTTTTTTCACCCCCAAGCTGAGAAGTTCACCCAGCTTTAGATTTTGAAGCAAAGGCAGAACTGGAACCCAGGATCTCCTGGCATCTAGCTTGATGCCTTTAATCAGGGGTGAAATTCAGAAGGTTCTGGAGAACTGGTAGCACAAAGTAGTTTGGAGAACCAGCAAATATCACCTCTGGCTGGCCCCAGAGGGGGGTGGAAATGGAAACTTTGCAGTATCCTTCCCCTGGAGTGGGGAGGGAATGGAGATTTTGCAGTATCCTTCCCCTGGAGTGGGGAGGGAATGGAGATTTTGCAGTATCCTTCCCCTGGAGTGTGGTGAGAATGAGAATTTTCTGCCAACCTAGCAGTTCGAAAGCATGCAAAAATGCAAGTAGAAAAATAGGAACCACCTGTGGTGGGAAGGTAACAGCGCTCTGTGCACCTTCAGTGTTGAGTCATGCCGGCCACATGACCACGGAGACGTCTTCAGACAGCGCTGGCTCTTCGGGTTTGAAAGGGAGATGAACACTGCCCCCTAGAGTCGGGAACGACTAGCACATATGTGCAAGGGGAACCTTTATCTTCAACCAACTTGCTCAGACTGAAGAAGCTACAGTGGTGCCTTGCTACTCATCATTAATGAGCTACAGTGGCACAGTGGTTAGAGTGAAGCACTGCAGGCTATTTCTGCTGACTGCTGGCTGCCTGCAATTTGGCAGTTTGAATCCCACCAGGCTCAAGGTTGACTCAGCCTTCCCTCCTTCTGAGGCCGGTAAAATGAGGACTCGGTTTGTTGGGGGCAAGAGGCTGATTCTGTAAACCGCTGTAGCAGTATATAAGTCTAAGTGCTATTGCTATTAATTTGTTCCAGAAGGCGCCACAAGTACCAAAAACAATGAGCACCAAACATTTTTTTCCATAGGGAGCAATGTAGCGAGTTACAACACAGCCGACATCGACAAGTTCTGGCTTGTGCATTGAGTACCAAAGAAACGATGAGTACCGGGACAACATTTTCACGAAAAAATGCATGGAGTACCAAATCCAATGATGAGTTTCAAAGCAGTTGAGTACTGAGGTACCACTGTACTGAGATAAGCAGCGAAATGTTTCAAACCAACAAGACAAGAAGTCTCCAGTTGGCATGACTCAACTTCCAGACAGTTCTACCTGGATGGGGTTGGGAATCTTCACTGGCACTTTAACCACTACATCATGCTGTCTCTTGAGATGGACTGATCTCTCAAATTGCACTGACCAGCATTGGCTTGGCAAAAGATACATCACAAGCATTAAAGCCCCTTTACTTTCATTTCTCCCCAAACCAACTCATTTCATCTAGAACACCCTATTCCAACACCCTTGGAGAAGGGGGCACCAAGGTGCCCCCAAAACAGCATTCATGGCAGGAATCCAGGGCACTCCTCCACTGAATAGGTAGGCACGTTTAAAAGATGCTTGCATTCCTGCCTAGCGATGCTAAGGAACATGACTAGCTGGCATAGTTGTTGTATCAGAATAACAGAATAAGAGAGTTGGAAGGGACCCTGGAGGTCTTCTAGTCCAACCTCCTCTCAAGCAGGAGACCCTATACCATTCCAGACAAATAGCTGTCCAGTGTCTTCTGAAAAACCTCCACTGATAGAGCACCCACAACTTCTGGAGGCAAGTTGTTTCACTGGTTGATTGCTCTCACTGTTAGGAAATTTCTCCTTAATTCCAGGTTGCTCTTCTCCTTGATTAGCTTCCTGTTCTGACCCCCATCGTTCCACACCAAAACTCACTCCGAGCCAGAGATAAATTACAGCATTTAATTAACAGACAAACAGGTCCTTGGCAGCAACCCAGCACAGACAAGCTTGGGCAGCAATAAACACAGATAAGGCTTGGCAGCAATCCAGCCTGCCTAGCTCATACAGAGTTCTCCGACATTCGATTCTGTGTTGACTTCTGCAAAGAGGGGCGTGTGCACAAGTAGCCTTTTTATAGTCTGGAGAGGAGCCTAATGACCATCAGCTGAGTGCAATCACCTCCTGTAATTGCGTAATTGTTCCTGACGCTTAGTAGCTCTTTGATGGCGTGCATCCAGAAACAACTCACTACTGGCCTCTGGCTCACTCTCCCTTGTCTCCTCCCCACTGGTCCAAGGCTCAGGTGCCTCCTGGTGGCCAACCAGCCTCTCTCCGCCCTGCTTGGAGTCGGAACCCTGTCCAGGGTCCTCCACATCCTCCAAAGCCGACTCAGAGGGCCCCTCGCTGTCGGAGTCTGGTGGCAGCTCCAACGGCTCCTGCTGGGCCACAACAGCTTCCATTCATTGTTTCTTGTCCTGCCTTCTGGCACTTTGGAAGATCAATTAGACTCAACCCCCCCCCCTTCTTTATGGCAAACCCTCAAATATTGGATCACTGCTACCATGTCACCCTTAGCATCTGAGTCTCTAGCACAGTGTTTCTCAACCTTAGCAACTTGAAGATGTCTGGACTTCAACTCCCAGAATTCCCCAGCCAGCGAATGCTGGCTGGGGAATTCTGGGAGTTGAAGTCCGGACATCTTCAAGTTGCTAAGGTTGAGAAACACTGCTCTAGCATAATATTTCTCGATCTTGACAGCTTGAAAATGGGTGGATTTCAACTCCCAGAATTCCTCAGCCAGCTTTTGCGTTTAGAGCAGGGGGCGCCAACCTTTCGGATCTCAGAGACCACCAAATTCATAACTTTAAATCCCCGGATGATTTTTTTTTTAAAGAGAGAAATAGTATTTAGCGTGATATAAAAATGCAAATAATTTTTCTGTGGACCACCAAAATTTTCTCATGGACCACTGGTTGGTGAATTCTTGTCCAGGGGTGCCTAACCTTGGCAACCTTCTGACCTATGGATTTCACCTCCTAGAATCCCCCAGCCAGCCAAGCTGGGGAATTCTGGGAGTTGGAGTCCACAAGTCTTAAAGTTGCCAAGGTTGAACAGCCCTGGACAAGAATTCAGCAACTCCAGTTTTAGGAGACAGGAGTGGTGATGGAAAAAAAAAAGTGGGGGATGTGGAAAGCCGATTTGGCAGCAACTCTCAGGAAAACCCTTGGAGGGCATCTAAGGACCCCATCCAAAACACACAGCCTCTTCTCCGCCCCCGCGTGGTGGATCGGAGTTTTGCAACTACTGACTACTTCAGCTTCAACCGCAATAATACAGGAGCACACAATAATTACAAACTCAAGGCAAATCGCTCCAAATTCTACTGTTGACCTCACCCCACTTCTAAGAGGTCTGTAAGGGGGCGTGCATAAGCGCACCAGTGTGCCTAACATCCCTGTCCTACTGTCCCCATTTCCGATGTTCATATTCATGTTTGTTCTTATTCCTGTTATCTTGTACATGAGTGGCAAACTTAAATAAATAAAGATGGATCGATAGATGATAGATAGATAGATAGATAGATAATATCTTGTACATGAGTGACAAATTTAAATAGATAGATAGATAGATAGATAATATCTTGTACATGAGTGACAAATTTAGATAGATAGATAGATAATATCTTGTACATGAGTGACAGATAGATGATAGATAGAGATAGATAGATGATATCTTGTACATAAGTGACAAATTTAAATAGATAGATAATATCTTGTACATGAGTGACAGATAGATAGATGATAGATAGAGATAGATAGATGATATCTTGTACATAAGTGACAAATTTAAATAGATAGATAATATCTTGTACATGAGTGACAAATTTAAATAGATAGGTAGATAATATCTTGTACATGAGTGACAAATTTAAATAGATAGGTAGATAATATCTTGTACATGAGTGACAAATTTAAATAGATAGATAGGTGATAGATAATATCTTGTATATGAGTGACAAATAGATAGATGGATGGATAGATGGATGGATGGATAATATCTTGTACATGAGTGACAAACTTAGATGGATGGATGGATAGATAGATAGATAGATAGATAGATAGATAGATAGATAGATAGATAGATAGATAGATAGATAGATAGATAGATAGATAAACCCAAACGCGACCAAAGCGATCGGAAGGCGCAACGGGCATCCTCGGAGTTGCCAAACTCCGCCGCTCGGCTTCCTCGTCGTCCTTACCTTCCCCTCCAACTGCACTGATCCTCGGAGTAATTGCAAAAAGCCGGGTCCAAGAGAAGGAGAAGGGCGAGCAAGCGCCGGGTCCAAGGCATGCTTCCACGGACTTCCCTGGCCAGGAGGGGGGAAGAAAGGAAAGAAAAGAAAGGGAAGGAAGGAAAAAAAAACACGGACGGTTCAAGCGCGGAGTTCAAATCTAAAGCAAAGGAAGCAGCCGCCTCTCCCAACGCGTGGGAAGCCTCAGCCGCCCCGCCGGCTCTCCATCCCCCATCGCCGCCGATTCCCAGGCTTTCCGGGGGCTTCCGCTCCCCTTTTTCTCGGACGGGGCTGGCTGGTTGGGCGCCAAGATTCGCCTTCTCGCCGTTCCCACCGAGCTCCCGATGGAAACGGCGCTTCGGGACGAGATGCGCCCGGAGGAGCGCTGGTCACTTTCCAAGCCCAGCTCAAGGAGCAGACGGGGCGGGGCTGGAGGAGGAGGAGGGGGAATCACCCAATCAGAACCCGCCTGGGGGGAACTTGGAACCAACCGTGGGGGAGTTTGGGGGGAGGGAAGCCGAAAGGAGTGGGGGGGGCTAGTAGGATGTGTCGCAGCCGTTCGGGAGAACAATGCCAGTCAGGCACCCGGAGTGGATAGAGGGCGCCTTGGGGGTCTCTGAGCTTGGTTGGTTTTTTTTTTAAAGAAAATTTGCAGACGTTGCATGAGCTGACTAGGGAACAGCATCAGTTTTAGGAGCGAGGGAGGTTTGTGGAAGAAGAGGAGGAGGAGGAGGACTAGAGGGTCCCTGTGCAGACGTTTCATGAGCTAACTAGGAAACAGCATCAGTGTTAGGAGGAAGGGAGGTTTGTGGAAGAAGAGGAGGAGGAGGAGAGCTAGAGGGTCCCTGGTTTTTTTGCAGATGTTTCATGAGCTAACTAGAGAGCAGCATCAATGTTAGGAGGGAGTGGGGTGGTGGTGGTGGTGGTGGTGGTGGTGGAGGAGGAGGAGGAGGAGGAGGAGGACCATGGGGTCCTTGATGCTCTCTGAGCTTGGTAGTTTTCTTGCAGAAGTTTCATTATCCAACTAGGTAACGTCATCAGTGCTAGAGGGGAGTGGGATTTGCAGGGAGGAGGAGGAGGACGGTGACTATGGGGTCCATGATGCCCTTTGAACTTGTTTCTATTCTTGCAGACGTTTCACTACCTAACTAGGGTACATCATCAGTGTTAGGAGGGAGTGGTGTTTGTGGAAGAGAAGGGGGAGGAGGACTATAGGGTTCATAGAGCCCTCTGAGCTTGGTTGTTTTCCTGCAGATGTTTCGTTACCCAAATCCCATTGCCCACTAATACTGCCAGAGCAAGCCACTAGAATACAAACTGAGAGCAAAGCCCACTCCATACTGATGATGTTACCTAGATGAGTTATGAAACGTTTGCAAGAAAACAACAAAGCTCAGAGAACACCAAGGACCCCACAGTCATCCTCGTCTCTACAAATCCACCTCCTTCTAACACTGATTATGTTACCTCGTTGGGTCATGAAACGTCTGCAAGAAAACTACCATGCTCAGAGAGGACCAAGGACCTCATCATAAATACCTGCCAGTTGCCAAGTGCCCAAATTTTGATCTCTTAACTGTGAGGGATGCTACAATGGTTGTAAATGCGAGGACTGGTCATAAGTCATTGTTGTCAATGTGTTTGTAACTTTAGTTACTAAACAAATGATTGTAAATCAAGGACTACCTGTATTTAGCTATTGTGAACATTCTCCCTTTTGACTAGATGTCTGCTAACAGTTTGGTAAGCAAGTGTGACACTTTTGAGTATTTCTAAATCTCAAATTCCCTTTTTGAGTGGGAACAACATCGCCCTCATCAGCCCCCCCAAAATTGGAATTCCCCTGAAAAAATGCAAACTTTTCTTTTTGGAAATTGTTTTCAGCTTCTTGAAATATGCCTGTATTTCTTCTGGGGACATGGGATCAATTCTCTAAAGCCCTAGTAAGGCCATACCTAGAGTACTGCATCCAGTTTTGGTCACCACACTATAAAAAAGATGTTGAGACTCTAGAAAGAGTGCAGAGAAGAGCAACCAGGATGATTAGGGGACTGGAGGCTAAAACATATGATGAACAGTTGCAGGAACTGGACATGGCTAGTGAAGAGAAGGACCAGGGGAGACATGATAGCAGTCTTCCAATATTTGAGGGGCTGCCACAGAGAGGAGAGGGTCAAGCTATTTCCCAAGGCACCCGAAGGCCAGACAAGGAATAATGGATGGAAACTGATCAAGGAGAGATTCAACCTGGAAATAAGGAGGAACTTTCTGACGGTGAGAGCAATCAACCAGTGGAACAGAAGTTGCCTTCAGAAGTTGTGGGATCTTCATCACTGGATGTTTTCAAGAAGAGATTGGACTGCCCTTTATGAAATGGTGTAGGGTCTCCTGCTTGAGCAGGGGGTGGGGGTTAGACTAGATGACCTATAAGGTCCCTTCCAACTCTGTTAATCTGACGTGAACAATCTGGCTTAATCACGATTCTTTTTTTAAAAAAAGGGGAGGAATTGGGAGAAAGAACCTGGAGGCAATTAGGACAGGCCAACGGAAGGTTAGTTCTCCACAAATCCAACTGCGGTTAACTTTGGGGTTTTTTTTAAAAAGAGAATTTTCCCACTGCTCACTTTAGATGTGTTGACAGCCAGCAAGGATTTATGTGAACGGATCGGCTGCCAGCTTCTTCTGGTTTTCCTGTACTTCCAATTTTTATATAAATGAGATCTTAGCTGCTCCTTTGCACCAAGCAATCCATTAAAGTCAGCATCTGTTTGCTTAAAGGTTGTTTTCTTTTCGAAGACGGCTGGGTCAGGGGGAAAGGGGAGTAATCTAGCAACCGAGATTAAGAAGGCCATGATGTGACTCACATTTCTTGGTCACTGGAGATCACACTGGATTAAACCCAAAGGAATTTTTATCCAAGCGTCCTAAAGGATTGAAGTGAAGCAGCCTAATCCCGGTGCGATTGACAAGTAAGATGAATTTTAAAAACTCAACAAAACTGCTCTTAACCATCTGATGCTTGTTCTGATGATTAACCATTTGAACACCAAAGAAAAAGACCACAACATTTTCTGAATTATTTTTTTAAAAAAACACACCACCCTTCTTTCCCCAGACAGCCTTGTCCTAGATCCTGACATTAATTACTTAATACTAATAATTAGTATTTTTTCTCCGGAATGATTGCCCGCCAAAATATGTGAAGTAAACACAGAACAATTACAGGGCAGCGATGTGGACTGAGAACAGGGTCCATGGGGAAGGCAAAATAGAATGAAAAAATGGAGAATGCTACATTTGGAAGGGGCAAAGGGGGAGGTATGCCGGGTCTGGGGGAAGTGAGAGAAAGTATTCTGGAGGCAACCTAACACTGGAATGAATCAATAGGTCGGAATCCATAGAAAATGGGTGAGAAAGAAAGAGAAAGAAAGAGAGAAAGAAAGGCAGGCAGGCAGACAGAAAGAGAAAGACAGTGAAAGGAAAGAAAGAAAGAAAGTGAAAGAAAAAATGAATGAGGAAGAGAACAAAAAAGAAAGTGAAAGACAGTGAAAGGAAAGAAAAAGGAGAAAGAAAGGGAAAGAAAGAGAATGAACAAGAAAGAAAGGAAAGGCAAAGAAAGAAAAGGAAAAGAAAGAACCAAAAGAAATAAAAATAAAAATGTGAAAGACAATGAGAGAAAGGAAAGAAAAAAAAGAAGAGAAAGAAAGAATAAATGAAAAAGATAAAGATAGATGAAGGAAGGGAGAGAAAGGAAGGAAGGAAGGAAGGAAGGAAGGAAGGAAGGAAGGAAGGAAGGACAAGCAGATTATAAAGCTAATCAATCTAAATCAATCTAAATATAAAGGCCACGGAGAGAAATTAGTCAATATGACCAGGTCTGCCTCCTGATAAATTTTTACTTTCTGGCCCTTCCATTATTCTTAGCTGAAAATTGGTTGCTACTGAGAAAGAGTCTTTTGATCTTGGAGCGATATTAACTTATAACGAGTTGTGTTCCTTAGCCGTCCATATTCAAGCCAGAAACCAAAATCAAAACAAAACAGATCTTCCCAATGCCTTTATTTGTTTGCTTTTTTTTTTCAATTTCCATGGCTGCCCAACTCAATCCAGTGACTCCGGGCGGGCTGACAATTCTAAAATGATAAAACAATCAAAACCATGTTTTAAAAAACATCAAAACTATTAAAAAAAACACCACCCACAAAATAAATACAACGCAAATAGCAGCCCTGAGGATTAACCTTTGCTGGTCCTCCAAGGGGAAATGTCAAAAGAAGATCAAAATTTTCGGTAAGAAAGTATTGCAGAGAAGGACGAGAAATGTGGTACTCCGTCCACCGTCCACCCTGTGTCCACATGGTATGGGATTTAGGATTAGTTAGAATGTTATTGGAAGGGACCTTGGAGGTCTTCTAGTCCAACCCCCTGGCCTATAGCATTTCAGACAAATGGTTGTCCAAATCTCTTCTTAAAAACGTCCAGTGTGGGAGCATTTGTTTCCAACTAGTTCTGCAGCTTATGTGAGTTTCTTCACCCTTAGCATCCTTCTTATTGTCGGAAGAAATGCCCTTCTGGGTTCAGTTCCAAGTGGGGGGAAAGAACATGGAGGCTGCTTGGAAAGATGGTTTAATGGTGGATAGGATCGCATGGCTTGAACTCCTGAACAGAAAGCTCACATGCTTCCAGATGTTGGGTGAAGAAGAAAAGGAGGCAGAGATGCTGAAATTCCCTGGTTTTATTCCCTCTCTGGCCTTTGATCTTGAGCTTGTATTCTGATTGGTCGTCAGATTCCCATGGGGCCATGCAGGGGCAACTCTGTAGGCTGTGCTTTGAGTCCAAGTTTGGTTGAGAATTGCTTCTTCCCAGGTGCCCTGTGGTGAGATGGGTAATGGGCTAATACTATCATGCCTTAATCCCGTCACCCTGGAGTGGAAGGGGGGAGATCTTTGTTATGTATAATAGACTGGCTCAGGCCTTTTAATGGCCCATTGACAAAGGTGGGGGCTATCAAGAGTGAGTCTGTTTCCTGCCTAAAAACATGTTTCTCCATTTCTGATCCAGAGAAATATCATATTCTGCCTTTTCAATATTTCCCAGGATATTTCATTTTCCTAGGAGAGGGGTGGGTTTTTAACTTCCTACATTAAGTAGCAGTCCATTGATTCTATTTTTAGAATACAAATACCATCGTTATTTCGATTTATTGACTTTGGGGAAAGAAATGACAAAGTGAGGAGAGTGAAATTGATGACTGGCAAAACAGAGAGGCAGGAAGTAGACCTTTCCTCTCTGGACAAGCTACTAACACCCCACTATAAAGCCTTAGTAAGACCACATCTAGAATACTGCATCCAGTTTTAGTCACCACACTAGAAAAAAAGATGTGGAGACTCTAGAAAGAATGCAAAGAAGAGCAACTAAGAGGATTCACTAGAGTAGACACACCCAATTCCTGCAGCTGTCCTTCATATATTTTAGCCTCCAGGCCTCCTAATCATCTTCGTTGCTCTTCCCTGGACTCTTTCCAAAGTCTCAACATCTTTTTCATATTGGGATGACCGAAACTGGATGCAGTATTCCTGCTGTGTTTTTATGCTTGTCTATGTTGTCTACAAGGCACACGGTGGCTCAGTGGCTAAGATGCTGAGCTTGTCGATCTGAAAGGTCGGCGGTTCGAATCCCTAGCGCTGCGTAACGGAGTGAGCTCCTGTTACTCGTCCCAGCTTCTGCCAACCTAGCAGTTCGAAAGCACGTAAAAAATGCAAGTAGAAAAATAGGAACCACCTTTGGTAGGAAGGCAACAGTGTTCTGTGCGCCTTTGGCCTTGAGTCATGCCAGCCACATGACTATGGAGATGTCTTTGGACAGCGCTGGCTCTTCAGCTTTGAAACAGAGATGAGCACCACTCCCTAGAGTTGGGAATGACTAGCACATATGTCCGAGGGGAACCTTTATCTTTACTATGTTGTCTACAGATCCTGGACTCCAGCATCTCATCTCCACTGAGAAGTCACACCAGCAATAGCATTCAGCTTCAGGACAGAACGGCCAAAGGAAATCCATGAGTCTCTTCTATAGTTTCTTTCAGTCCCCTTCCATGGTCCTCATCATCTAAACGTTCAAAGCATGGGGGTCACAGTGCAAAAGTCACAGGGGTCACAGGGTGAGGGTCACACAAGCTAAAAAAAGGATCCCCCCTCCCCATTGGCTGTTTTTAAGCCTGTCTAACATCAAAAGCCCATCTTCCTATGGGGCTGGAAATATCAGTGGGAGCCTCTGTCTCTTGCCCCTCCGTGCCTTTCACTGCCCCTCA
>NW_028261394.1:14225963-14280963 GCF_051295495.1 Thamnophis sirtalis
ACAGCCCCCAAGATGGGAGGTGGCTGATGAGGAAGAGAAGGAAAAGCTGGGTCCAGTGCCTGATGCACGGATGCGCAGAAGGCAGAGGAGAGGAGAGCAGTGGAAATCTGTGGGCTTGTCCTTGGGACGGAAGAGCCACTGCTGCTAGCAAAGTCCCACCCTAGCTCTGAGGATAAAAGGCAGGGGGTGGGGATCAATAGATGTGCCAGACAACTATTCCAGAGGTGGGTTGCTGATGGTTCAACAAAAACCCCTTTTATTAATTGACTGTGAATTCTGCTCCTTCACACCCAGTAAAGTCTTTCAAGGGAGGATTTACAGTCACCGATCTTATCTGCCTTCGAGAGCTGCCAGGCCGATATCTGCAGAACTTGGCAAAGAGTCACAAACCAATTAAGCAAACTAATTGTTTCCTGCAAACCCCATTTCCCTTTCACTCCTCTTTTATTTCCTCTGGGAGGAGCCATTCACCGTCCACCTGTGGCCTTACTCCCAAGTCAACCCCTGCTCTTTAACTGTTTGTTTGGCAACTCTGCGCATGCACACACTGGGAACAGGCTCCAGCTGTTCGTCTGACTCACTGATGTCTGACTCTGAAGGCAGCTGATAATTGGCATTTGGCTCTGGCCTCCTTCTCTGCCTCCGACACAGAGCCCTCCTCAGAGCCTTCCCCAGACTCCATGACTGGCCCATGTTCCTCCCCAACCTCCTCACTGTCCGAATCTGCTGCCAGCTCTGCTGACCGCTGGCAGGCCACAACAAAAAATATGAAAATTGAAAATTGCTTTCTCCGTGTGTCCTTGATTTGAGCATGCAGAGTCACAAAAGTGAACCTCTTCTGGAGATACTAAGCAATACGGGCACCCCAAATATTGGGGTATTGGATTTTCAGCAGCCATAATATACATTTTTAATAAAAGTACACATTAAACTAATAATAACAATCCGTCACAACTGGAGCCCATTTGAACATTTGAGCATTGACAAAATCCCTGTCACTCATTTGCAAACATCAGCTTAGATCCTGCAAAGATACCTTTAACACCATCCAACATCCACATCTGCCTATCCCAAGTTTTATGGAAGGACTCTGTAAGATGGATAAAAACCCCAAATCCCACTTAAACATCTGTCTGACTGTGTGATGAACCATGATAATAATTTAAAAAGCACTTCTGGAAAATGTCAACTTGGTCCTTTCTACCAGAGAATGGCAAACATGGATGGGAAGGGAAATATGGACGACAGAAATGAACACACAAACTTTTTTTTCACTACTATACAGAAGTGAACATTACAGGAGCTGGCTATGTCCAATGTGATGAAGGGAAGAACTTGGAGTGACATGATAACAGTCTTCCAACATTTGAGGAGCTGACACAAAAAATAGGGGGACAGCCTAATTTTTCAGTGCACTTGAAGACAAGACAAGAAGTAATGGATGGAAACGTATCAATGAGAGATCCAAGGAGAAATTTGCTGACAGTGAGAACAATTAATCAGTGAATCTTGCCTCCAGATCCCAAAGGTGCTTTTCTCCTGTTTTTCAAGAGAAAATGGAACTTTCTGGTTTTTCTTTGAAGACATTTCCCTTCTCATCCAAGAAGCTTATTCAGCTTGGATGTTATGCCTCTAGACTGGACTACTGCAATGCGCTCTACATGGGGCAGCCCTTGAAGAGTATTCGGAGACTTCAACTCGTCCAGAACGCAGCCACGCGAGCGATTGTGGGTGCACCTCGGTACACCCACGTTACACCTATCCTCTGCGAGCTGCACTGGCTACCGATTGGTCTCTGGATACGCTTCAAAGTGCTAGTCGTAACTTATAAAGCCCTTCATGGTATTGGACCTGGGTACTTGAGAGACCGCCTGCTGCCAATTACCTCCCAAAGACCCGTTAGATCACACAGGGTCGGCCTTCTCCGGGTTCCGTCCACCAGCCAATGCCACCTGGCTACTACCCGGGGGAGGGCCTTCTCTGTGGCAGCTCTGGCCCTTTGGAACGAACTCCCCGCGGAGATTCGGACCCTCACCTCTCTCCAGGCCTTCCGGAAAGCCGTCAAAACCTGGCTGTGCCGGCAGGCCTGGGATTGATGAGTTCCCCTCCCCTCTCGACTTGTATGGTTGTGTGATTCTTGTTTATTTTAATTACGTGTATTGTGGTTTATGTTCTCTTTTCCCCCTTTGAGTTGTTCGCTGCCCTGAGTCCCTCCCGGAGAAGGGCGGCATACAAATAAACTAAATCTGAATCTGAATCTGAATTTGATCAGGGGTGAAATGCTACCGATTCAGACCGTTTTGCCAAACCAGTAGTAAAATAAATGAAATCTCTTTGGGTGAAGTGGTTTTTCCTACAATCAGCTGTGACACTGGATTTATATTAGCTAGAAATCAGGAATTCCTGCTTTCTAGCAAATCTAAATCATGTGGCACAGAGGATTCCTTCCCCCTCGCTGTTCGCTTGCCTTACCTTTTTGATGCTCTGCGCATGCGTGGAAGTGGCATGTGGGTGCGCGCTCACATTGCTACTGAACCCGTAGCAAAGGTAACTGGATTTCACCCCTGCTCTGGATGTTATGGTTGCTCCCTCACTGGAGGTTTTCAAGAAAAGACTGGACAGCCATTTGTCCAAAATGGGATAGGATCTCCTGCTTGGGCAGGGGGTTAGACTAGAAGACCTCCAAGGCCCTTTCAGCTCTTGTTATTCAGTATTCTGTTTTCCCCCACACGATTCTCCAACTGCTTCCGCATCCTTCTGGTTGGCTGAGCTAAAAGGCTTGGCGGCGTGCGTTGCAGATCCGTTTCATTGAGAAAGGAACGCTGCCCCAGTCAAACCTTATGGATCAGCAGCCCATGAATAGCATTGTTGACGAGACAATCCCCATTCACGGCTTGCTTTTCAGACCTTGCCAGATCAGTGAAATGATGCCGCCAGGAGCGAAGAGGCAGAAGGCCGAAAAAGACATTGGCCCCAAAGCTTTGCTGAAAAAAGTGCCTGACGGATTTATGCAATGGGGTGAAGCCGCATGCATTGTGGCGTGATGGGTGCCATCTTTTGTATGCCAAATTCCAGGCATGGAATGCTCTAATCTTCTCTACAGCTTCGGAACTGGGAGCGCTCGCGCGTGGGGCTTTTGCACACGGGCAGAGCATCCACGATAACATCCGGGCGGGTGGGTGGGAGCCTCCTGCCGCTTCCACTACCGGTTCTCCCGAACTGGGGTGAACCGGCAGAATACTATCTCTGCCCAATTCCAAACTTCCCAAAGCCACGTTCCAGCAAGACCAAGGAGAGCTGTAAAAGCTGGTTTCATTTCAAACAGGTCGTGCGTTCCTTTGATGTGGCCAATAGATAGAGATGCCTTTCAGTTACATCGTGCCATTTTAACGTTATCTACCGTAAAATCAATATGTAGCAGATCCTTGCAATTTGTTGCTGTACGACTAGGAAATGAAGGGCATTGCTGTTGACAAAGACTGAACGGAGTTTTTTCAAACATGTTTGAACTATAACCCCCAGAGCTTCCACCTCAAACTGTCTAGCGTGGACCTCACCCCATTCCTAAGAGGTCCGTAAAGGGGGCGTGCATATGCGCCCCAGAGTGCCTTCCGTCCCTCTCCTACGGTCTCCATTTATTTGAACTCATTTCCTTTGTTTATACTTATACCTGTTATCTTGTACATGTTTGACACATTAAATAAAATAAATAAAAATTAAAAATAAATCAGATTAATCTCTTGCCAATTCAGTTAAATCCAAAGGCTGGTTTTGCGTCAAGTTCAACCCATTTGATTTATTTGGAATGAACTATAATCCTGACACCAAGATGGCAGGAATAGCCAACACTCCAGAAGATAGGCTTCCTGAACATTGGGCCCTATCTAGCAAAATGAAATTCAATGGTGAAAAGAGTGAGGTTCTACATTTAGGCAAGAAAAACTAAATGCAGAGGTACAGTATAGTTGGTACCTTGCTCAATAGTAGTAACTGTGAGAGGGATCCTGGAGTCCTAATGGACAACCATTTAAATAGGAGCCAGCTGTGTGCAGCAGCTACCAAAAAAGCCAACACAGTTCTAGGCTACATAAACAGAGGGATAGAATCAAGATCACGTTAAGTGTTAATACCACTTTATAATGCCTTGGTAAAGCCACACTTGGAATCCTGCATCCAGTTTTGGTCGCCACGATGTAGAAAAGATGTGGAGACTCTAGAAAGAGTGCAGAGAAGAGCAACAAAGATGATTAGGGGACTAAAACATATGAAGAATGGTTGCTGGAAATTGGGGATGTCTAGTTTAATGAAAAGAAGGACTAGGGGAGACATGATACCAGTGTTCCAATATCTCAGGGGTTGCCACAAAGAAGAGGGAGTCAAGCTATTCTCCAAGGTACCTGAGGGCAGAACAAGAAGCAATGGGTGGAAGCTAATCAAGGAGAGAAGCAACTTAGAACTAAGGAGAAATTTCCTGACAGTTAGAACAATTAATCAGTGGAACAACTTGCCTCCAGAAGTTGTGGATGCCCCAACACTGGAAGTCTTTAAGAAGATGTTGGATAGCCATTTGTCTGAAACGGTATAGAGTTTCCTGCCTAGGCAGGGGGTTGGACTAGAAGACCTCCAAGGTCCCTTCCAACTCCGCTATTGTATTGTATTGTAAATAATAAATGAAAGTCTGTAGAGACTCTCAGCCATCCAGGTCATGGTTGTGGGACAACAATGATGAATATGATCACAGCCAGTCCTCGACTTACAACTGTTTGTTTAGTGACGGTTCAAAATGACGGTGCTCAAAGAAGGGGACTTGCAACCAGTCTTCCTCCTTACAACCAGTAATGGTATCCTGTTTTCTTCACTACTGGTTCGGTAGCAGGAGGGCCATGTCTGGGCATGCACAGAACATTCTGCACATGTGCAGAAGGTCCCTGATGATGTTTGGGTGGGTGGGCGAGGCTCTGCACCGTTTTCCACCAATGACCACTGTAGTTAATCCTCAACTTACAACCAGAATTGAAACCTGAATTTCCATCACTAAGTACGGTAGTTGTTCCATGAGTTGCACAAATGTGAGAAAGCTACAATGGTTGTAAGCAGGGATAGTATTCTGCCAGTTCGCACCAGTTCAGTTGAGGATTAACTACAGTGGTCATTGGTGGAAAACGGTCATAAAATACTGTTTTTTCCAGTGCTGTCATTACTTTGAATGGCCACTAAGTCAAAGCCAACTTGAGTTGTTCTGTTCTGTTCGAAAAGCTTGTATCTACCTTGGTCCAACTTGCTATTCTTCACCAACTGAAAACAAGCACTCGGCCTTCAAAAGTAGAGATTTTGAACAATGGAGAAAGCTCAGAGATTCCACTCACTGCTGTTTCCATTTAAATAATAATAATAATTCCCGAGAGAAGACAGGTGATTCCAGATGCAGTTTTTATTATGCAACCCCTCAGTTTCAGCCCCAGAAAGAAACTAAAGGAAACCAGCCACCCTAGACTGTATTCACACAATTTGTTATACAAATACGGCTGGCTTGTTTATGGATCAATGTGTTGGGATACATAACAATAGCACTTAGACTTACCCTATTTCCCCCAAAATAAGACCTCCCCAGATAATAAGCCCAATCGGGCTTTTGAGCACATGCACTAAAATAAGCCCTCCCTCCCCGAAAATATTGCAACACAGCAGCAGCCATGAGGTGACCATGCTCACTGCCTCCTGAACCTCAAAAATAATAAGACCTCTCCAAGAGCTTATTTTGGGGGTCAAAAGAAAATAAGACCCTGTCTTGTTTTCGGGGAAACACGGTGTATACCGCTTTACAGTGCTTTCCAGCCCTCTCTAAGCAGTTTACAGAGTCAACCCCTTGCCCCAAACAATCTGGGTCCTCATTTTACCCCACCCCAGAAGGAGGGAAGGCTGAGTCAACCTGGAGCCTGGTGAGATTTGAACTGCCAAGTTGCAGGCAGCTGGCAGGCAGCAGAAGTAGCCTGCAGTACTTCACTCTAACCACTGTGCCACAGTGGCTAGTTAGATGATAGATGATACATAGATAGAGAGACAGACTGATGGAGATAGATGGATAAAGATTGACAGACAGGCAGACAGATAGACAGACAGACAATAATAGATCAATACGATAGATAAGAGAAGTAGATAGATAGCACTAGCTTCACAGTGCTTCACAGCCCTCTCTAAGCGGTTTACAGAATCAGCCTCTTGTCCCCAACAATCTGGGTCCTCATTTTACCCACCTCGGAAGGACGGAAGCCTGCGTCAACTTTGAGCCTGGTGAGGTTTGAACTGCCAAATTGCAGGCAGCCGGCAGTCAGCAGAAGTAGCCTGCAGTACTACGTTCTAACCACTGCACCACCGAGGCTCATACTTCCAGCTCTTCCCTTATTTGTCACTCTTTCCACCATGCATTAGTGTTCCCATAGAGGAGAAAATGGGATTTGTGAAGCAAAGAATATTGAAAAGAGTTCTTCATTCAGGATTTCTCCCTTTATGGGTTGGGGATCTTTTAGCTGTGTTTGTGCAATGCTAAAAAATAAACTAGGCCTAACAGAGCCAGGCATGTTTATTTAATATGCGAAGAAAACAAAACAAATAACCTCACACAAAGTCTTGACACAACCATCTAATTCATACAATACACCACCACACCTTGACTTGGTTTGGTTTTGGCTTGGCTATTGTGTTTTCAATCCATGGGTGACAGTGGAGGTTTTACACAAACATTTTCCCTATGTGGAAATCGAGATAGTCCAATCAAACAGGCATGGTGAGTAATCTGGCATTTAACAAAGGGAGGGAAGGATAATTCAGAACTGAGCTTCTTTCCTCCCTCCCTTCTCTTTAATCCTCCCTTCCTTCCCTCCTCTTTCATTTTTCCTCCCTCCCTCCCTCCCTTCTCTTTCCTTTCCTTCCTTCCTTCCTCCTCTTTAATTCTTTCTCCCTCACTCACTATTTCCCTGCCTCCCTCTTCTCTTTTATGATTACTTCCTTCCTCCCTCCCTCCCTCCCTTCTCTTTTATTTTTCCTTCCTCCCTCCCTTCTCTTTTCTTTCCTTCCTTCCTCCTCTTTAATCCTTCCTGCCTCCCTCTCTTCTCTTTTATGATTCCTCCCTCCCTCCTATCTCTTTTATTTCCTTTCCTTTCTTCCTTCTTTCCTCCTCTTTAATCCTTCCTTCCTCCCTCATTCTCTCCCTGTCTCCCTCCCTTCTCTTTTAGGATTCCTCCCTCCCTCCATTCTTTTATGTTTCATTTCTTTCTTTCTTTCTTTCCTTCCTTCCTTCCTTCCTTCTTCCCACCAACTCGTGCTGCCAGATGTCCATAATTCGCTTGCGAACTTTTGAGCAAATTACTGTGCTCAGTAGAGTTTGTGTGTTTGTGTCTGTGTGTGTTTGTGTACACTCACCATCTCCTGGCATGTAGGTCATTTTAATTTTGGCATTTTCATTTTCTGAGCCTAACCCTTTCCTCCCAAATGCATCATTGTTTACACGCATTAAAAATATGGAGGGTCTCCAAAACAGATCTCTGTGTTCATGCTAGCAACCATCAGATAAATATTGTAACTAGTTTTCTTTCTTTCTTTTTATACCACATCACTGTGGCCTCATTCAGATGAATGGAGTAGATAAACCAGGCAGAGGTAACCCAACTGAAATTGTGACAGGCAGGCAGTGGGGGCACCAGCACAAAATGGCAGTTAAGAGTTAGCATTGCCAAGTGTGAGATACACAAATGCCAGGAGTCCAACTTGTATCAATTCCAGTTAGTCCTTCTAGTTCTTTATCTTCTATTCTTGTTTTTACATCTTTTTTGCCAAGTGTCAAGAGCACTCTGAAAACAATTTACAAAGCCAACCTCTACTCTAGTTTTATTTTCCAGAAATGCCTTGTAGGATCTAAGTAGATTCTAGAGTTGATGATGATGAAGATGATGGTAATGATACTAAAAGTGATACTTTGCTTTATAACAGGGATGTCCAACTTCGGCAACTTTAAGATTTGTGGACTTCAACTCCCAGAATACCCCAGACAGAATGGAAATCCAGGAAGGAAGGAGGGAGGGAAGGAGGGAGGGAAGGAAGGAAGGGGAAGGACAGCTGGCAAAGGAAGAAAAGAAGAAAGGAAACAAGGCAGGAGGGAGAGAGATGAAGAAAAGCTGATGAAGGAAGGAAAACTAGGAAGAAAGGGAGGGAGAGTGGGAAGAAGGAAGGAAGATGAAGAAAAGCTGATGAAGGAAGGAAGACTAGGAAGAGAGGGAGGTTGGGAAGAAGGAAGGAAGGTGAAGAAAAGCTGATGAAGGAAGAAAGACTAGGTAGAAAGGGAGGGAGGGTGGGAAGAAGGAAAGAAGATGAAGAAAAGCTGATGAAGGAAGAAAGACTAGAAAGAATGGGAGGGAGGGCGGAAGAAGGAAGGAAGGAAGGAAGGAAGGAAGGAAGGAAGGAAGGAAGGAAGGAAGGAAGAAGAAGATGAGGAAAAGCTGATGAAGGAAGAAAGACTAGGAGTTGAAGTCCACAGGTCTTAAAATTGCCAAGATTAGACCCCGCTGCTTTATAGCTTATCATATTTTCTTTTTTGAAAGGAGGAATATGAAAGTAAAGCAAATGTAAAGTTGAAGTAGGACACGTAGCGACAACTACTTTGATAGCTACTGCTAAACCAAAGAGTTACAAGATTCTAGCATGAATAGAAACCTTGGTCAGAAGTTATTTAGATGTACACGGTTTTATCAGGGACTGGCCAGTCCCTTTGTGCGCCAGTCCCAGGTTACACAAAGCCCGACTTTGCTTATCTGTGGTTTGCGGAAGAGTTCAATCAGGCTTCTCAACCTTGGCAACTTTAAGATATGTAAACCAATGGCTGAGGAATTCTGGGAGCTGAAGGCCACACATCTTAACATTGCAGAGGTTGAGAAACACTGAGTTCAACGAATGGATTCAGACACAGAGATCCCTTGCCAATCAGGGCTTGTGGGCTGCAACTGCTGGTTTCAGGCATAAGCTCAGCCACAACCACACCAAAACATGCTGCATGCTGGGTCAGTTCAGTCACCACTTAGAACAGTGATGGCAAACTTTTTTGGCATTGGAAGGCACGTGCACACCGGAGCCCAGAAACTCGAAGACCAGCTGGCTGGTGCGCATGTATGTGCTGGCCATCTGGTTTTCACGCATCCCGGAGTGCTGGAAACCTGAAGACCAGGTCGTCTTTGGGTTTCTGGGGCAGCAGCACACTCAAAGATCAGCTGGCTGGTGCGCATGTGCATGCCAGGAACCAGAGGAGCACATGTGCCCCAAGGGAGGGCTCTGTGTGCCACCTCTGGCACACGTGCCACAGGCCCACCATCACAGGCTTAGAACTTTTCTTGCCATTTCTCTCAGCCCCCTCTCTAGCTATTGCTATTCGCTCTTTTTCTTTATCAACCTATCAGTTTTTAAAGTTGATGCCATCTGCAATAATGGCTGGAAAATGACCAAGGAGAGATTCAACCTGGAAATAAGGAGGAACCTTCTGACACTGAGAACAATCAGTCCCCGGAACAGAAGATGCCTTCAGGAGTTGCGAGAGATTCATCACTGGAAGCTTTCAAAATAAGACTGGACTGCCATTTGTCAGAAATGGTGTGGGGTCTCCTGCTTGGGTGGGGGGTTGCACTAGATGACCTACAAGGTCCCTTCCAACTCTGTTAATCTGTACCTGTTCTCTTTCAGACAGAAGATCTTCATTTAATCCATTGGTAGAGCCACCCGTCTCAACAGGCAATTCTACACAGTGAACCAAGTTCAATAAAAATCAAAACAATGACAGCTATGAAGGTCTAAATTAAAATCCTTAGTGACCAAAAAAAGTATTTTGGTCAACAAGGTGAATAAACCAAGAATTGGATCCCTTCACACATTCAGGGTGCCAGGTCTGGGCATTTTCTTATCAAATATTTAATGCATAATAAAATAATTTTGTAGTCTGCATTAAGCCATGGAGTTCCCCAGGGATTTAACACATCCCTCTTTCTCAGCCAGCCTACCTGACTGGATTTTTGTAAAGGTAAAGGTGAAGGTTCCCCTCGCACATATGTGCTAGTCATTCCTGACTCTAGGGGGCAATGCTCATCTCCATTTCAAAATTGAAGAGCCAGCGCTGTCCGAAGACCATCTCCGTGGTCATGTGGCCAGCATGACTAAACGCCGAAGTCACACGGAACACTGATACCTTCCCACCAAAGGTGGTCCCTATTTTTCTACTTGCATTTTTACGTACTTTCAAACTGCTAGTTTGGCAGAAGCTGAGACAAGTAATGGGAGCTCACTCTGTTACGCGGCGCTAGGGATTTGAACCGCCAAACCGCCAACCTTTTTGATCAACAAGCTCAATGCCTTAGCCACTGAGCTGCCACGTCCCCTTATAGGTTGTTGTAGTCGTTGACAAAATTATAGGAAGGCAACTTTCCTTGAACACATCACCCATTGGGAATTCCTGAGTCTGTTAGCCCCAAGGATAACAGAGCTTAGAAATCGGATCTTGTTGCTGCAATATTATGCTTACTACCAATTATCATGGCGCGGTCAAGTTCAGCCTTGCTGATCTACTAACCGAGGACATTTCCTGTTTCCTTCCCATTGCAAAAGAATCTTCCAGCGATCCCTCCAGGGCCAAGCATACACAGGCGTGAAAATCCAATTTAAATGTTTAGACAGCCCATCATCTAATTCTCTCTCCTGCAATCAGCTCTGGAGGCCACACAATTGCCCTGCGGGTTTGACACACTCTTTCCAGCTGGACAAAAGTCTCCGGAGAATATTGGCTGGCATTCCGTTCCGAATGAGGATGCAAAAACGCTAACAAAATACTGTGCCGGGATATGTAAGCTAGGACCATCCAGGAGAATAAACAGTGCCAGGATCTCTCTGGCTATTCCAGGACCTTTGCATTCCATGCCAGAGCGAAGGGTGGAGGCATTCACTGACCCTCTGCCAAGAAACCCTGGCTGGAATTCAAAACAAGCCTGAAGCCAAGTCCACTCGAAGTTCCTTTCTTGCACAAACGGCACGCCGTGCTGCCTTGGCTGGAGTGTTTTATGTGGCCTTTCTTGCCGTTCAAGAAGCCAAACTGAGCCAGGCAACAATAGGGGTGGCCCGATGGATAAAGCAGCTTTCCAGGACTCGGCCCGAAGGACTTTAAAACAAGTCAGATACAGATGTTGGCTCAGAATTTAAAACCTGACCTTACACAACAGAATACGCCAGGGGAAAAGTCATACCCAAACTGCAGGGGCTCCTCCTGCCCGCAATCATTCCATTTGTTTTGGCTTATAGTCCATGGGACAAGTCCATAGTCACCACTCACACACAGCACCAGCATTATGCACAGGCAAGGCCACCAGGTGTGGGGTTTGGGATTATTATTATTATTATTATTATTGCTGTCCAAAAACAAATGGGATGTGGTCAGAGACCCATTTGGAGTGATTGGGGGATGAAATGCTCATGAAATGGCTGGTGGCTTGTTAAAACAGTTAATCTGAGTGGGGGGAGGAGGAGGAGGGGGAGGAAGGAGGAGGAAGGGAGAGGGGGAGAAGGAGGAGGGGGAGGAGGAGGAGGAGAAGGAGAAGGAGAAGAAGAAAAGGAGGAGGACAAAGGAGAAGAAGAAGAGGGGGAGGAGAAGGAGGGGGAGGAGAAGAAGGAGAAGGAGAAGAAGAAAAGGAGGAGGACAAAGGAAAAGAAGAAGAGGGGGAGGAGAAGGAGGGGGAGGAGAAGGAGGGGGAGGAGAAGAAGGAGAAGGAGAAGAAGAAAAGGAGGGGGCAGGAGAAGGAGGAGGAGGAGAAGGAAACAGAAACAACAATAAAATGATTCATATATTACATTAAGACAGGCTTATTCTATTTCCTTTAGAAACTTCATGGTTTCCCTCTGTTGTGGGTAAGGTGCTCTTACTGAATGCCATTCATTTTAATTGCAACATCTCTCAAATATTGACTTTCGTTCACAGCTTGCTGTCAACCTTGGCACAAACTGTGCCCGGCCAAATACTTTTCATATTTTAGCCAACATCCCTGCCTCAGGAATTTTTCTATCTGCTAATTTAGTTAATCACTGACTGTTTCCCCAGCATCTCAATCTCGATTAAGAACAAAACTGTGAAAATAAAAGAGGAGAGTGTCAAAGATTGACCTTATCTATCTATCTATCTATCTATCTATCTATCTATCTATCTATCTATCTATCTATCTATCTATCTATCTATCTATCTATCTATCTATCTATCCATCCATCCATCCATCCATCCATCTATCAATCTATCTATCTATCTACATCTACATACATACATACATATATATAGCGTCTGTCTGTCTGTCTGTCTCTCTCTCTCTGTCTATCTATCTATCTATCTATCTATCTATCTATCTATCTATCTATCTATCTATCTATCTATCTATCTATCTATCTATCTATCTATCTATCTATCTATCTATCTATCTCTATGTAAGCCATGACCCATCTGATTTCAGTTCAACTATTGTGCTGAACCCATTATTGTGGTTCAGAAGCTTTAATTTACAGCTTAGTATTTTCTGCAAACTCAACTAATTATATTTTACGATGGTAAGCTAAGCCAGGGTTGTCCTACGGCAGCCCAACCCAATGACACAGAGGGCAACTTAAAGAGAAGCATCCACAAAATGCTATTATTACTACAAATCATACAGTAGGGTAGAAAGGTCAGGCGGGATCCATTGTCACATGATTTAGATGACCATTGAATTCATTAAACATAGTTAGCATTAATGTTGGTGTTCTGGCCCAGGCTTCCTGAGAGCATGAAGCAAACTCCTGGTTCCGACAAACACCCCTTTTATTAATTTCCTACGAATTCTGCTCATTCACATCCAGCAAAGTCTTTCAAGGGAGGATTTACAGTCATAGACCTTCTCTGGCTTGGAGAGCTGCCAGGCTGATTTCTGCAGAACTTGGCAAGGAGTCTCGGAGAGTCACGAATCAATTAAGCGAACTAATTGTCTCCTGCAAACTTCACTCCCCTTTTGCTCCTCTTTTACTTCCTCTGGGAGGGGCCATTCACTGTCCACCTGTGGCCTCACTCCCAAGTCCACCCCTGTTCTTTAGCTGTTCCCTTCATCTGGCAGCTCTGTCCATGCGCACACTGGGAACAGGCTCCAGCTGTTTGCCCGCCTCATTAATGTCGAACTCCGAAGGCAGCTGATAATTGTCAGACGGCCCTGGCTCCCTCTCTGTCTCTGACACAGAGTCCTCATCAGAGCCTTCCCCAGACTCCAGGAGTGGCCCATGTTCCTCCTCAACCTCCTCACTGTCCGAGTCTGCTGCCAGCTCTTCTGGCCACTGGCGGGCCACAACAGTTTGTGGAGGATTTTTTTTTGCAGTCAGTGTATGATTCAAGGTCATTTGGTGGTCTACAGTCCAGGGTGTCGTGCTAATCGGGAAATAGGTTAATTCAGGCAGAAGAGGAGATATCTTGTGTGAATGTTGCCCCTGGGTGTTTTATTCCTTAGCTGCTGAACAAGGAGAACTGAGGAAGCAAAAGGAAATGTTGTAATGGAAATAATGGAAGTCCCAAAATACTTTTTTCAAGAGGCAATGGGACTTCCTTTATTTTTCCTTGAAGACATTCCCCTTCTCATCCAAGAAGCTTCCTTCAGTTCTGACTGAATGGTAGAGAATGGAAGGATTTATATTCGTTGCAGTCATCTGGTCCTTAGTATTCCTGCTGAGGGACAATACGGACTGGATGACTGAGAATCTCCATATTCAGTTGTAGTGGGAGACATTTCACAGGACTTCCTCCATTCTAAACAACATCCTTCTTCTGCCTTTTGGTCCTCTAGGACTCTCTGCCCACACCTTCCTGCTTACAGGTGAGCAATTTTTTTTAAAATGCAAACTCCTGGCAGGTAGGTCTTTAGCACCTGCCATCAAATATGAATGGCATGTAAGAGAAAAACACAGCCAAAGCTGTTATCTTCAGCACATTCCAGACAACAACAACAACAACAACACACACACACACACATATTAAAAAGATATAAAGATTTCCACCTTCACCAAGAGTACAATTTCAATAACTTATAAGCTTTCCTCTACAGTAAATAATCTCTCCTTTCCATATCTAATCTCTTATCAATAAACAAATTCTTAAAGCCCCATTATTCAATTCTAATCAGGAGAAGTCCATTAAGTGTTCCTAGGTATCTATCCATCCATCCATCCATCCATCCATCCATCCATCCATCCATCCATCTAAAATAAAACAATTTCCTTTACTTGTAACATAATCATTTATCACTTTATGTAAAAAAATGAAATAAAACCCCCCAAAATTCCTTCTTCCCATTTCACCTATTATCTACTAGCTAATTTTTAAATTCTCATTATTTGGATCTGGTCAGCAAAAATCCATTAAGAGTTACCTGAAACAATGAAATAGTATACAGATTTTAACCTTGTTCAAATAACCCAACTGTACATTATTTCCCTTTGCTTTTAACAATCTTGATTGCTTTAAATAATGTCCCAGCAGCACACAGTATTTCTTTTCATTTTCTCTTTGTCTCTTCTCAAAAACTCCTTCAACATTTGAACAGGTTTCATTTGTAAATCCACCATAAACCGGTTATCTAAGTCACCTTTCTGGTTTTCATATCCCTTATAATTAAGACATCAGCTAGTTTCATTTGTCCTTTCTCAATCATTTTGAAGACTATTATTTAGTAGGCTCAGCAATTCCTTCCTAAAATGTTCTGGAGTCATCTTCTCCCAGAATGCTTCGCCTCTGGATATAAGCCAACAGACTTAAGGATTTCCACTAACCACATAATTACATTAGGTTGAAATGTGATATCCATTTCCACATTGGAAAGTGTCAGACCTTCACATGACATTACCTTGAATTTCAGTTACTATGGCTTCTGGCAGACCACCAAATGAAAGAAGAGAATATCTGTAGCTCAGACATTTCATTACCCAACTAGGTTACATCATCAGGACCCCACAGGACACCAAATGAACCAGGGAACAAGATCATTTGATGGGAGAGTTCAAGCATGAATCCTGTTTTCCCTACCACAGCCTTTCTCCAGTCCATCAGGCTGATTAGACCTATGTGGTCAACTCAACAAGGCCATTCAATCCATTGGGTCATCGCCTCCGTGAGCTCAGATTTCAGTACAAGGAATTTGAGGTGGGGAAGCTGCGGCCAGGCAAGAGTGCAGCAAGAGTGACGTGACGGGTGGCTCTTCAGAGACATGCAGATTAACTAGAAGTGATGCCAAAAGACAGGTTGCATTTGCTTGTTAACCAAGAAACTCTGCCTTGACGGAACATGCTGTCAGTTGAAATCATCTTGTGGCCGCCTTTTAGCTTTAGAACAACAGATGTACCCATCTCTGCTGGAGAGAGACTGGCCGAGCCAGGGGGTAGGAGTCAAACAGGGAATTAGTCTGGAATCCCTACATGGGCACCATAGAGTAAAATCTGTCCCTTCTTCTCCCTCTTGAATGTCATTGAACCTTATCTAGTCTAACCCAGGTGCAAACAGTCAGTCTGGGAAAATTCCTATATTTATAGGTAAAGGAAAAGGTTCCCCTCGCATATAGGTGTTAATCGTTCCCGACTCTAGGGGGCGGTGCTCATCTCCATTTCTAAGCCGAGGAGCCAGTGCTGTCCGAAGATGTCTCCGTGATCATATGGTGGTTTCTATTTTTCTACTTGCATTTTTTACGTGCTTTCGAACTGCTAGGTTGGCAGAACTGGGACAAGTAACAGGAGCTCACTCAGTTACACGGCGCTAAGGATTCAAACCGCCGAACTGTTGACCTTTCTGATCGACAAGCTCAGCGTCTTAGCCCCTGAGCCACCGTGATGTTTATTTTGCCATCTTCTATCTTTAGCTTGGCTGGCTGGAGGATTAGGGGATCCAAGAAGAGATGGCCTTGTTAAGAAACCTGCAGGGAAATTTCAAACTCTGACAAATGTTGATCCATCAGATGTTCAAAGCCACATTTCCCTGGCAGTTAGGAATCCTGGTGTTGCTTTTAGAAGTTGGGGAGGGTTTTGAAATGAAAACAAACTTTGTGTGCCTGCAAGTCCTTTGTCATCGTTCCATTAGGTATTTATAATTCATATGAAGAGGTTTAAAACAAATAGAAGGGCTTGCGCTGTGATGTTAGCCAGCCAGTAATTAATCTTTGTGGACACAAATTACAAACACACTCAGTGTTAGCTTACTTGGTCCATAGTTCTAGCTCATCTTTCAGCAAATCTACGGCACTAAGGTCATGATTGAGACAGTTTCATCCCTAGGAAGATTGAATTGAGCTACGAATTAAGTTACGAGTTAAGATACAAAGAGAGATTCTAACTAACTAATTAAGGCACAACTGATGTCAGCTCTTCAAGAGAAGCCAAAATGAGAAGGAGACGCTCTAATAGGATTTCCCAACCTTGGAAAATTGAAGACATGTGGACATCAATTTCCAGAATTCCCTGGGGAATCCTAGGAGTTGAAGTCCATGTATCTTAAAATTGCCAAGGTTGGAAAACTCTGCTCAGCAAGAATGCTGATATAAGTGATATTGTATACTTGCCTATGACGTTGAGATTTTGTTGATAAAATCATTGATTGAGGTTCTAGTAAAAGTATATTAATAGAAGAAAAGAGAAGAGACAAGAAGAGAAGAGTAGAGTAGAGTAGAGTAGAGTAGAATAGAATAGAATAGAATAGAACCTTAAAGATCTTCTAGTCCAGCTTTCTTCATTACTCAGGCTTAAAACATGTCATTGTAATCCTCACCAGATGGTTTTCCTAAGTTCAATTTCATAGCCCTCCACAACAAAAACAATAAAGAATGCTAAGATTTAAAGCAACTACTTCACACAGGCAGCCCTCTCAGACATCAACCAAGAATTCTTCAGGAACCCATTACTCAAACCTAGAATATGACTCTGACATCCTGTGGATGGATGGAATTTCTAGTCCTCATAAAACTAAACAGTTTGCAAAGAGTTAGGACAACCAAACATAAAAAACAAAGAGTTGCAACCCCCCCCCCCAACAACAACTGGCTGTCGGTTCTGTTTTCCTGTTCTTTCATTGATTTTCCTTAACCCAAACCAGAAAATTTTGTTTGTTGGAAAAAACAAGTCATACCCTAACTTGCAACACTTACATTTTAATCTATACCACAGGGAGAATCTCAAATTTTCTGGCACGGTAATCACCTACAATGGACAGTGGTTTTGATACCTCTTGTTAGTTTCGAAGTCATGTCTGACCCAACATGACCCCATGGACAACCTCCAGGCCTTCCTGTCCTCTACCATCGCCCAGAGTCCATTGAAGCTCACACCGACTGCTTTGGTGACTCCATCCAGCACCTCATTCTCTGTTGTCCCCTCCTTCTCTTGCCCTCCATCTTTCCCAGCATGAGGCTCTTCTCCAGGGAGTCCTTCCTTCTCATTAGGTGGCCAAAGTCTTTGAGTTTCCTCTTCAGGATCTGGCCTTCTAAACAGCAGCCAGGGTTGATATCTAAGACTGACCGGTTGGATGGCCTTGTAGTCCAAGGGACTTGCAGGAGTCTTCTCCAGCACCAGAGTTCAAAGGCCTCCATTCTTTGGTGCCAAGCCTTCCTTATGGTCCAACTTTCACAGCCATCCATTGCAACTGGGGAAACCAGAGCCATGACTATACACACTTTGGTTGACAAGGTAATGTCTCTGCTTTTTAGTATGCTGACTAGATTTGCCATAGCTTTCCTCCCCAGGAGCAAGTGTCTTTTAATTTCTTGGCTGCAGTCCCCATCTGCAGTGATACCTCTAATTTGGCTTATTAAGAATGATTCTGATCATTCTTTATTGGGAACACTTTCATCCCAGTTTATCATAATTCCACTTGGGACGTCCAAACCCAGTTTGAGAACCTTTTAAACGTTCCTCAGCAAAACAGTGATAGCAACTTCAGCCTCAAAGTGTGATTCAATTTTCTCCATATATGGAAAAACACAAACAACCTTTTAAATATATTCTCTAATGAAAAGGGCTTACAATTTTTTGCTCTGCCTGCATGCTGGTAGAAACAGACCAGTTTGTCCTGTTTAGAGATAAAACGAATCTAATTATAACACATATTAAGATTGTCCTGTATGTAGCTAGGAAAAGAATACTTGTTTACATTGCAGAGTATTGTAGAAAAAGAATAGGATGTTTAGAGAAACGTTAAGTGTCTCAAGCCAAGCTTGACTCCTAGTAGCTACGTGGATGGTTCGTATTTGTTTGCTTTATTTTGTGGTTGCATTCAAGAAATCTACGGGACGTAGAGAAACTTAACAGAATGCAGAGTTGGAAAGGACCTTGAAAGTCTTCCAGTCCAATCTCCACCCCACCCAGCTCAAGCAGGAGATCGTATAACATTTTAGACAAATAGTTGTCCAATGTCTTCTGAAAAACCTCCAGTGATGGAGCACCCACAATTTCTGGAGGCAAGCTTGGTTCTACTTGGTGTCAGGAAAATTTCTCCTTAGTTCTAGGTTGGGTTTCTCTTTGATCAGTTTCTATCCGTTGCTTCTTTGTCTTGCCTTCAGGGGCTTTGGAGAATAGCTTGACCCCCTTTTCTTTGTGGCAGCCTCTCAAATATTGGAACGCTGCTAGCATATCCCCCCCTTGTGCATTTGGAGAGGCTTTCAAGATTGTTATTATAGGTAAAGGTAAAGGTGCCCTTCTCACATTGGTGCTAGTCATTCTAGAAGATGCTGCTCATCTCCGTTTCAAAGCCGAAGAGCCAGCGCTGTCTGAAGACGTCTCCGTGGTCATGCGGCCGGCATGATTGAATGCCGAAAGTGCATGGAACGCTGTTACCTTCCCATCAAAAGTGGTTTCTATTTTTCTACTTGCATTTTTTACGTGCTTTCAAACTGCTAGGTTGGCAGAAGCTGGGACAAGTAACGGGACTTCACTCTGTTATGCGGCGCTAGGGATTCGAACCACCGAACTGCCAACCTTCTGATCGACAAGCTCAGCATCTTCGCCACTGAACCACCACGTCCCTATGTTGTTATTGTACCCTTCTTCAACAAATTAGCATTCCTAGAATCCTTGCAATGCCTATGCCCCCAGACGTAGTTCACACATGCACTATGCTTTGATAAACCATAATTTCTTGACTGAACCACACCTATGGTTGTTTGTGCCTTGAAGGAGACAGCCTACATCAGGGGTATCAAACTCAATTTCATTGAGGGGTGCATTTTTTTTTTTTTTGAGAGAGATTTTATTAATATTTGTAGGCCGCCCTTTTCCCTGAGGGGACTCAGGGCGGCTCACATAAAATCAGGGAGGGGGAATACAAACATTGACATAGAGACATATAATAAAATAGTAAGCAACATACATTCATCATTCGGGAGGGGCGGCTATCCTTGTCCCCAGGCCTGACGGGCTAGCCAGTTCTTAAGGGCTGTGCGGAAGGCCTGGACGGTGGTGAGGGTACGAATCTCTACGGGGAGCTCGTTCCAAAGGGTCGGGGCTACTACTGAGAAGGCCCTCCTCCTTGTAGTTGCCAGCCGGCACTGGCTGGCCGATGGAATACGGAAGAGGCCTAATCTATGAGATCTTATTGGTCGCAGGGAGGTAATTAGCAGAAGACGGTCTCTCAAGTATCCAGATCCACTACCATGCAGGGCTTTATGGGTGACTAATAACACCTTGAAGCGCATCTGGAGATCGACAGGTAGCCAGCGCAGCTCGCGGAGGATAGGTGTTATGTGGGTGAACCGAGGTGCACCCACAATCACTCGCGCGGCCGCGTTCTGTACTAGCTGAAGTCGCCGGATGCTCTTCAAGGGCAGCCCCATGTAGAGCACATTGCAGTATTCCAGCCTAGAGGTCACAAGGGCCCGAGTGACTGTTGTGAGAGCCTCCCGATTCAGGTAGGGTCGCAACTGGCGCACCAGGCGAACCTGGGCAAATGCCCCCCTGCATTAAAGTTGTGTTTGATCTCAGGGCAGGGGTATGTTGTATGGACAGGGTGGGCATGGTCAGCTCAACATGACTCATGTCGGAGTGCCTGTGGTGGCCCGAGCACTCTGCCAGAGAAAACGGGCTCCTGAGCTCTGTTTTCGGCTGCTACAACCACCTGCAACCCTCTGCCAGAGAAAACAGCTTGGGAGGACCACATTTTCACTGGCAAAGGTACTGGTGAAATTCAATTTTTTTTACTACCAGTTCTGTGGGCTTGGTGGGTGTGGCAGGGGAAGGATACTGCAAAATCTCCATTCCCACCCCACTCTAGGGCCAGCCAGAGGGGGCATTTGCCGGTTATCCAAACTACTCAACGTTTCTGCTACCGGTTGTCCAAACTACTCAACATTTTTGCTACCGGTTCTCTGAACTACTCAACATTTCTGCTACTGGTTCTCCAAACTACTCAACATTTCTGCTACCAGTTCTCCAAACTACTCAACATTTCTGCTACCAGTTCTCCAAACTACTCAACATTTCTGCTACCGGTTCTCCAGCACCTGTCAGAACCTGCTGAATTTTACCCCTGCACTGTGGGCTGGTTCTTTGCTGTTTCCAGGGCAGGCCCATGTGCCAACCTTGAGTTTGATACCCCTGTTTATCTGTTGCTAAACTCCAACTCCCTCCAGTCTTTGTGGACCATTGGACTTTCAGTTCATCCATAGCAGAATTATCCCAAGTTGTAGACAGCAGACGAATCCTGCTGTCTTTGTTCTATAGGTAACTGCACATCACATTGCTGGTCCCACCCAATTTTCCTCTATACTGTGCTAGGGAAACTAATTATCATCTTGGAAGGTTTTCCTGGATCACGCCTCAAACCATGGTTGAGAAATTAAATTTGGCACCCCCCAAGTAATCCCAAGCAGGTTTCTCTTCATTTTTCTACTCTGAATATCCTGCTTGGAGAGGAGCAGCTCCTCTCATATTCAACAAGGTGGAAGGTGTTCAGCCCAATTTCAATTACAGCTTTCTTGCAATGAGATTATTTACGACTTGAATTTTGAAGGAAAGAAAACAGGACGATTGCGTACACTTCCTGCCAGGGAAGTCCTTGATTAGGGAGAGGCCAAAGCTGGATAAACCACACAGGCCATCACCCCAAAACATTGAGATCTTTCATCAGCTTTCTTAAAAAAAAAAAATGCCCATTGCTAGAGGCAAAGTCAGCTGTGAAAATTTCATTCGTGAAGTGTGGAAAGGAAGTTAAGCCCCAACAATGTATTTGTTAAAAAGGACACACATTTTAGTGACAGAAAACTGACATTTTGCTCCTGATTTAAATTCCTTTTGGGTATTTCCGGGATGAAGAGTCACCACGTTGAGATGGGAAGGAAGGAAGGAAGGAAATAACAATGTTAGAAGAAGGTTAGAAGGAAGGAAAGGAGGAAGGAAGAAAATAAAAGTGTTAGAAGGGACCTTGTAAGTCATCTAGTCCAACATCCCATCCAAGCAGGAGACCCTACACCATTTCTGACAGATGACAGTCCATTCTCTTCTTGAAAGCTTCGGTTTATGAAGCTCCTGCAACTTCTGAAGGCAACTTCTGTTCTGTCAGTTGATTGTCCTCACTGTCAGTAAATTTCTTATTTCTAGGCTGAATCTCTCCTTGATCACTTTCCATCCATTATTCATTGTCTGGCCTTCAGGTGCTTTGGAAAAGAAAGGAAGGAAGGAAGGAAGGAAGGAAGGAAGGAAGGAAGGAAGGAAGGAAGGAAGGAAGGAAGGAAGGAAGGAAGCAAAGAACAATGTTAGAAGAAGGTTAGAAGGAAGGAAGGAAGGAAAGAAGGAAGGAAGGAAGGAAGGAATGAAGGAAATAAATAACAGTGTTAGAAGGGACCTTGTAGGCCATCTAGTCAACATCCTGCCCTAGCAGGAGACCCTACACCATTTCTGACAGATGCCAGTCCAGTCTCTTCTTGAAAGCTTCCAGGGATGAAGCTCCCACAACTTCTGAAGGCAACTTCTGTTCCATGGGTTGATTGCTCCCACTGTCAGAAAGTTCCTCCTTATTTCCAGGTTGAATTCCTTGCTCAGTTTCCATCTATTATTCCTTGTCTGTCCTGTGGAAAGGGAAGGAACAAAGGAAGGAAGGAAGACAGGAAGGGAGGGAGGAAGGGAGGAGCAGGAAGCAGAAAGAAAAGCACCTGCTATACAGGTAGTTCATGTCTTACAACCATTCATTTGAAGTTACAAGGACACGGAAAAAAAGTGATTTATGAACAAACCTGGCATTTACAACCATTGTAGCATTTCTCCATGATCACATGAGCAAAAGGGCTGCTGCAACAGCCAGAAATCTGAGGGCTGGTCGCCACCACCATTCATTTAGTGCCATTGAAGTTTCCAACAGTTGTGGAACAAATGGTCATAAATCGAGGACTTCCTCTATTAACAATTCTCCATCCATACAGCAACTTCAGTGGTTTTGCACCACTCTCCATCTGAACACCAATTAACCAACCTTTTCCAAAATCAATCTGCAAAGTAGATTAGGCTGAGAGTGAAAAGACGACTGGGACAGAAGCATCCAGTTATTGGTTACCCAAGACATAGTGAGTAACAAATGAACTGCCCTCATCCAGATCAGTGGTAGTGCAGTGGTTAGAGTGCAGTATTGCAGGCTGCTTCTGCTGACTGCCAGCTGACTGCAATTTGGCAATTCGAATCTCACCAGGCTCCAGGTTGACTCAGCCTTCCATCCTTCCGAGGTCAGTAAAATGAGGACCCAGATTGTTGGGGGCAAATATGCTGACTCTGTAAACTGCTTAGAGAGGGCTGTAAAGCACTGTAAAGCGATCTATAAGTTTAAGTGCTAAGGCTATCTTAGCCTAGAGTGCAGAGAAAATCCTGAAGTTGTGATTACTGTTTAGTTCAGTGGTTCTCAACCTTCCCAATGCCGCAACCCTTTAATACAGTTCCTCATGTTGTGGTGACCCCCCAACCATAAAATTATTTTCATTGCTACTTCATAACTGTAATTTTGCAATTTTCCGATGGTCTTAGGCGACCCCTGTGAAAGGACTGTTCGACCCCCAAAGGGGTCGCGACCCACAGGTTGAGAACCGCTGGTCTAATTCAACAAACCCACAGAGCCAGTTTGGTCTGGTGGTGACTGGTGAGACCACAGTTGGAATACCGCATCCAATTCTGGGCACCACAACACAAAAAAGATGTGGAGACTCTTGGAATAGTGCAAAGAAGAGCAACAAAGATGATTAGGGACTCGGAGCATGTGGATTTTAAACTATTTTTATTAGGTTTAACATCAGGTAACATGATCATCAAAGTATGTTTTTAATATTGCACGTGTTGACAGCAGTGAGGATTGTCTTTGCGCAATGCTGGAAAAATGAAGAAACACCACAAGATGAAGAAATCATCAAGAAGATACTTGAGCTGTCATGGCATGTGTGCCCAAAGTGGCATGCAAAGTCATGTCACCCAGCATGTGTGACCTTGCCTATTTGTCTTCCCTGTTTATGGCGTGCATGACAATCAGCTGTCCTTCATGTGCTCAGCAGTGCCAAAAATGGTGCATGCATATGCGCCAGCCAGCTTATTGTTGTGCGCGGCAGAACCCGGAAGTTCAGCTTTTCTGGAGCACGATCCCTTTGCGCACACGGCAGTGCCGAAAGCCGTCCTGCGCATGCACAGCCACCAGCTGATTGTGAGACACACATGCATGCTAAAACCCGGAGGTTTGGCTTTTCCGGAACACGGCCCAGCCGAGCATGTGTGCAACATTTGCGCACAATTTATCAGCACTTGGTGCCGAAAAATGTTTGCCATCACTGTACTAGGCTGTGCAGAAAAAGGAAAGACTGATATTAAAAATGCAAAAGAAATATGATCAGACCTGGAATTTATTTTACCAGTGGTTGGGAAAAAGAGGTGGAGATTAAGAACATAATATGTATTCTTAAGTAGATTAAAAACCCAGACAACATGATGTGTATTAAGCACTAGGAAACGTAATTAATAAAAAATTAATAATTATAATAAAAAGACAATTAGGAGTCTGGTGGCTAAGCCATATGATGAATGATTGAAGGAACTAACTAGGCCTAACAAAGGGAAGGACTAGGAATGACAAGATACCAGTCTTCCAATATTTGATGAGCTGTCACAGAGAGAAGAAGAAGGTCAATCCATTCTCCAAAGCACCTGAGGGCAGGACCAGAAGCAACCAATGGAAGCTTAACAAAAAAAAGATCTAATCTAGAAGCAAGGAGAAAATTCCTGACAGTGAGAACAAGTAATCAGCTTGCCTCCAAAAATTGTGGGTGCTCCATCACTGGAGGTTTTCAAGAAGAGACTGGGCATTTGCCTGAAATGGTATAGTGGTTTCCTGCTTGAACAGAAGGTTGGACTAGAAGACCTCCAATGCACCTTCCAACCCTAGTATTCTATGTGTTGTGATCTGCTGGTGGCCTGTGAAGCTGGCAGCAGACTTGGACAATGAGGAGGTTGGGGAGCAACATGAGGCACTCCTGGAGTCTGGGGAAGGCTCTGGTGAAGGCTCTGCGTCAGAGGCAGAGCGGAGGCCAAGGCCATCTGGTAGTGATGTGCTGCCTCCGGAGCCTCCGGAGTCTGACAGCGGAAGGTAGAAGAACAGTGTGAGCCTGTTCCCAGTGTGCGCATGCGCAGAGCTGCCAGAAGGCAACAACAGTTAAGACAAAAAGGCTTGGAGATGCTTGGCCCCTCACATAAGACATAAAAGAGGAGCAAACGGATGTGATCCTTTGCAGGAAGCAACTTTGTTCATTCTGGTTGGTTCAAACTCTGAGAAGCTCCGTTTGACTCTGTGCTCCATTTGGTCTTGCAAAACTAATTGGCAATTAGGTCTCTGGCAGCATTTCAAGGGAGATAAAGGTGGGCGCTTATCAGCATTACCCTGAAAGACTTTGGCAGACTTCTGTCAGACTCTTTACAGACTCTTTGTGAATCATTACGGACTGCCAATGACCATAATTTACAGCCGTTTAAATAAAAGAGGGATTTTGGGGACTAAGCGTGTGATTTACGCTTTATCAGGAAGCCCAGGTCAGAAGACTATGTTCTATGAAGGCACCAGCTAGAAACCAGGAGACGTTGAGTTCTATTCCTGCCTTAGGCCTGAAAGCCATTTGGGTGACCTTGGTCATGCCTTTCTCACACAATACATAGCATCAAACTTGACAATCAGCTGGTTGGTCAGTTGCTGTCACCTATGTCACAACCACTCAATTAATATAAAGAAAATAACAGCAGATTCTGCAGTCTTAGGGAAAAAAGGCTTGGTTACTTTGATAAAGTAAGGTAAAGGTTCTCCTCGCACATATGTGCTAGGCGTTCCCAACTCTAGGGGGCGGTGCTCATCTCCGTTTCAAAGCGGAAGAGCCAGCGCTGTCCGAAGATGTCTCTGTGGTCGTGTGGCCGGCATGACTCAATACTGAAGGTGAATGGAGCATTGTTACCTTCCCACCAAAAGTGGTCCCTATTTTTCTACTTGCATTTTTTATGTGCTTTCGAACTGCTAGGTTGGCAGAAGCTGTGACAAGTAACAGGAGCTCACTCCATTAAGTGGCGCTAGGGATTCGAACCACTGAACTGCTGACCTTTCAATTAACAAGCTGAGCGTCTTAGCCACTGAGCCACCACGTCCCTTCTTTGATAAAGTATGTTTTAATTCATTGTTGGTCAGTGGCTCTCAGAAACGCAGCCAGCTCTTAAATTGGAAACCTAACTTTGCCTGCTCTCATCCTTCAGGTTGTATATACACAGAAACTGAGCACTACCCTAACATGTAGAGACCTGACTGACATAATAAAGGAAAACACGTGGAGTGTTTACACCTGACACATACTTGGGAGATCTCTTCCACCGTGGCTGGTAATGCACGGTTAATAGAAGGCAGTGATTGTGAGCTCATTCAGTTGTGGTTTAGCCAGTAGAGCACATTTAAGAAATGCTGGCATGGAAGAAGGCTTTGAACCCAGTCATTTCCCTCCCCAAAATCCACAGAGGAAGAGGGAGGGGAGGCAAGTTTTGAAGAACAGCAAAACCAGTTTGTAGCAACTGCAGTTCGGATATGTCCAACTTCCTTCTCTTGCCAATCCAGTTCATAGCCAAGAAATAAACCCAATTTTTACTATCAGAAGACAAGTTACAAGGAGGGTGGCTTAGTTAATGTCTAACTTATCCTAAAGAGCCTAATCATCTGCAAAGTATTTTTGTTTTTGCATATATATAAAGGGAGAATTTAAAACATCAACCTGATCAATGAATAAATAAAGACACCTCGTTTGTGTGTGTGTTTGTGTGTGTGTGTGTGTGTGCGTTGCCAATTTTTTTACTACTGGTTCGGGCACGCTCCTGTGTTCCTCCCACCACCACTACTACCGGTTTGCCCACTCCGGGCTGAACCAGGAACAACCCACCTCTGGGGTGTGTGTGTGTGTGTGTGTGTGTGTGTGTGCGCGCGTGCGCGCGCGTGCGTGTGTCAATGTGAGCTAGTTGCCAAGCACCCAAAATGCAATCATGGGACTGTGGTGTAGGTGAGATAGATAGATAGATAGATAGATAGATAGATAGATAGATAGATAGATAGATAGATAGATAGATAGATAGATAGATAAGAGATAGAGATAGAGATAGAGATAGAGATAGAGATAGATAGATAGATAGATAGATAGATAGATAGATAGATAGATAGATAGATAGATGATAGATAGATAGATAGATAGATAGATAGATAGATAGATAGATAGATAGATAGATAGATAGATAGATAGATGATAGATAGATTTACAACACGTTGCTTAATGACTGTTTGAAAGTTATGACAGACCTTCCTAGAGGTATTCATGACTTATAACTACTTGTAAGTACAAAAGTACAAAATGGCATCCTGCTCCTCTTCTTTTTATAATCTATCCTCATCCTCGAAACCATAAGCTGCAACTTCACTGGTTGCCATTTTTAAAAACAAGCTGTTTTCCAGTTCAGGGAGAGGGTTGAAAGCTTTCTCAGTGAACTGCGGCACAAACTGCCCCTAAACAGTTTTCAGCAAACAACAGTTGGCTTGACTTCCTGTTTTGAATTGAACAAATGCAAATATCATAAACTGCTCTACCTGTCCCAAGAGAGCACCTGGATCATTTCTTTTTGCCGAGCTGTGGGTCATCATACCGTCCCAAAGGTGCTTTTTTCAAGAGGCAACTGGACTTTCTGGTTTTTTTCTTTGAAGACGTTTCGCTTCTCATCCAAGAAGCTTCCTCAGCTCTGACAGGATAGTGGGGAATGGAAGGATTGATATTCCTTGCAGACAGCTGGTCATTTGCATCCTTTTAGAGGGCCGTTGAGGCCACTTGGAGGTTTATCTCTGTCCTCAGGGTCACCTGAGTGGTGCAAATGGTTCCCATAATCTGCAATTTTCCCTCTGGAAATCCGTTCCTACTCCCACACCATTCAACGGGTGTTCAACCCAAATTGTACAGCTAAAAGACTGTAGAGATTCTCAGTCATCCAGGTCACGGTAGCCTCAAAGGTGCTTTTTCTGGAAGCAACTGGACTTTCTGGTTTTCTTTTGAAATGTCTTCAAAATGTCTTTGAAGCGTGATTTATGTGGGAATAAACTTTTTACAGAAATACATAAATTCGTATTCTGTTTGCTTTGTTTCATTGTGATTTAGCAGGCCGAAAAGTGGGGCGGGGGGGGGGGGAGTATAATCTACTTTAAATTGTTGGAAGACATGTCCTTCTGGGTTCAGTTCCAAGGGAGAAAAGACACTAGAAACCTGGAGATTGCTTGGAAAGATGGTTTAATGGTGGACAGGACCACATGGTTTGAGGTCCTGGGCAAAAAGGGGGAAGAGATACTGAGAGTGCCCTGGTTTTACACCCTCTCTGGGCTTTTGAATTTGAGCTTGTATTCTGATTGGCTGTCAGAATCCCATGGGGTCATGCAGGGGTAGTGTTGTAAGTTATCTGTGTCCCAGACTTGGTTGAACTTTGCTGTGTGATGATGTAATGAGGGGGGTTTGGGCAATTCCTATTATGGCTCTGCCTGAAGGAGGCAGATCTTTGTTATGTAGAATCAACTGGCTCAGGCCTTAATAGCCCATTGACAAAGGGTGTGTGAGAGACAGTTTCTGCCTCCCTTTTAGGGGAAATATTCTGCCCTTTTAATATTTCCTAAAATATCCCATTTTCTTAGGAGAGGGGTAGGTGCAGGAGTGCAGGGGTGGATTCCTGCCAGTTCTAACCTCTTCTATAGAAGAGGTTCCACAAATCTACAGTGCTGTTTAGAATCGGTTCCAGCTTCCTCCCCCCATCCGTCCGCACATCATCAAGATGAAGAGCGAGAGGAGGAATTCTGGGAGTTGAAGTCCACAAGTCTTAAAGCTGTCAAGTTTGAACACCCCTGTGTTTTTTTTCTAAAGGGTTAGGAGTGCAAGGGTCTTGTAACTTGACAGCTTTAAGACTTGTGTGCTTCATGCCAGAGTTTCTGAGCCAACATTTTGGTTGCTAAACAAGAGCGTTGTTAAGTGAGTTTCTCCACATTTTACAAGTTGGCCACGCCCACCCAGTCACATGGATGGCAAGCCACTCCCACAAAGGAGGCCACACCTACAGAAGAGTTTCTAAAAAAGTTTGAAACCCACCACTGGGTGGGTGATAACTTCCTACAAAATAAAATGGGAAGATTCCCCACCAACCAGTCAGAGCTGAAGAAGCTTCTGGGATGAGAAGCGAAACGTCTTCAAAGAAAAAACCAGGAAGTCCAGTTGCCTCTTGGAAAAAGCACCTTTGGGTCAACCATGACGTGAATGATGGAGAATCTCCATAGATATGTACAATCTTTGTTATCCCAGTTTTGTATCTCCTTATGGAAAACGGCCGTGGGCTCTTTAATCCTCATGCAAATTATTTTCCCGAAGCCCATGCTTATCCAACAGGCTAAAGAAGGAATACAATATTTACAGATACTTCGTGATTTACCACCACGGCACTGAAAAACGTGACTTATGACTATTTTTCACCCTTACGGCCGTTGCAACATCCCTATGGTTACATGATCCAAATTCAGACACTTGGCAACCGACTTGTATGTATGACGATCGCAGTGTTCTGGGGGGGGGGGGGTCACGCGATCCCCTTTTGCGACCTTCCGACAAGCAAAGTCCACGGGGAAAGCCGGATTCACTTAACAACAGGGTTACTAACTTCACAACCTCAGTGATTCGCTTAACAACTCTGGCAAGGAAGGATGTAAAATGGGGGCAAAACTCACTTCATAATTGTCTCGCTTAGAATCGGAAACTTTGCTCTCAATTGTGGTCATAAGTTGAGAACTAAATTCCAGCAAATTCAGGCAGCGCTTGATTTACGACCATATCCATTATGGTCACAAGTTGTGATGACAGTACAATGAGTCACCAAAAGACTGGAACCATTTTTATGACCCGTTTTTGCAGTGGACGCAGTAATTCGTTATGGATTGTCGAAGACTGGAAGTAAATGCTGTATACAATAGGACAGAGAGCCATGATCCTTACAGCATTGATAAGTCATCATGCTCCAATGGAGTATGAGAACATCCTAGTGGTAGAACATCCAGGAATTGTGGGTCTCCTACATGATACATGAACGAGTCCAGAGATACTTCACAAGAAGATTCCTCCACTCCTCTGCTCACAACAGAATCCCTGATGCCACCAGGATCGAAATTTTGGCCTCAGACAACCTGGAATATGCCGCCTATGATCTGACCTAAGCATAGTACAAAATTGTCTGCTACAACGTCCTACCTGTCAACGACTACTTCAGCTTCAACCTCAATAATACGTGGGCAAACAATCGATACAAACTCGAGGTAAACCTCTCCAAACTCAATTGCAGAAAATACGACTTCAGCAACAGAGTGGTTAATGCCTGGAATGCTCTACCTGACTCTGTTGTTACATCCACAGTGGTGGGATTCAAATAATTTAACAACCGGTTCTCTGCCCTAATGATTATCTGGGTAGATGGGGCTCAGTGGTCATGTGACTGGCTGGGCTTGGCCAATTCAAGGTCACTCAGATCGATGGGCGCTTCGCCTTAGCTGTTACAATGCAATAAGGGTTAACCGGAGAGGCAGTTTCTGTAAGCAGGTGAATAAAGATGAGGCTGGAAACAACACCAGAATGTTGCCTTCCTGCCTTCCTTACAGGATTAGCCCTGTAAAGTGGAAAAAAACAAAAGGAGATTTCTTCCAACAATCGGTTCTCTGAACTACTTAGAAAGTTACCAACCGGTTCTCCTGAATAGGTGCAAACTGGCTGAAACCCACCACTGATCCTCAAACCCCCAGAGCTTCAACCTCAAACTGTCTACTGTGGATCTCACCCCATTCCTAAGAGGTCCGTAAAGGAGGCGTGCATAAGCGCATCAGTGTACCTTCTGTCCCTGTCCTACTGTCCCCATTTATTTGTACTCATTTCCCTTGTCCAAGTTTATACTTATACCTGTTATCTTGCACATGTTTGACAAACCAAATAAAAGAAATAAATAAAATGATAGCTTGCCAAAGCTTGCTCGTGTTGGCAACATCCCCTTCCTTCTGAAAGAGGCCCAAATTCTTCTCAGAGAAGACCAGGTCTAAATCTCTACCCTTCTGTAGCCACATCTAGAGTACCAAACCACCCACTTCACCAAATCTGAGAGAGGGCACTTTTTTCCATCCCTCTGATAAAGCCAAAAAATTCAGTATTCAGATTTTTATCTGAATTCAGGAGATGCTTGAAAGAAACGTAAAACTGAAGCCAGAAGTTTTCCTTTTGGGTTTGATGGAGAAAGAGAAAGAAACTTTGGGACTTAGTTACTAAATATGTCGACAGCAACGAGAATCTCCTTTGCACAAAGATGGAAAGTCCCACGAACCATCCCAATCAAATGGTTTTCCAGTCTCTTCTTGAAAACTTCCAGTGAGGGAGCACTCCAGGAGGCAAGCTATTCTACTGATTAATTGTCCTCACTGACCGGAAATTTCTTCTTAGTTCTAGGTTGGATCTCTATTTTAATGATATTCCAGTCATTACTTCTTCTCATAACCTCAGGTGCTTTGGAGAATAGGTTAATCTCCTCTTCTCTGTCTTGTTGTTGTTGTTGTTGTTGTTGTTGTTGTTGTTAGTTAGTTAGTTAGTAAGTTAGTTAGTTGGTTGGTTGGTTGGTTGGTTGGTTGGTTGGTTGGTTAGTTAGTTAGTTAGCAGTTAGACTTATATACCGCTTCATAGGGCTTTCAGCCCTCTCTAAGCGGTTTACAGAGTTAGCATATTGCCCCCAACAGTCTGGGTGCTCAGGAAGGATGGAAGGCTGAGTCAACCTTGAGCCTGGTGAGATTTGAACCGCCGAACTGCAGATAACAGTCAGCTGAAGTAGCCTGCAGTACTGCACTCTACCCACTGCGCCACCTCGGCTCTAACTAACCTAGTTAGTTAGTTAGTTAGTTAGTTAGTTAGTTAGTTAGTTAGTTAGTTAGTTAGTTAGTTAGTGAGATAGTTAGTTGTGAAGTCGTGTCTGACCCATTGCGACTCCATAGACAACATTCCTCCAGGCCTTCCTGTCCTCCACCATCTTCTGGAGTCCATTTAATCTCATGCCGACTGCTTCAGTCACTCCATCCAGCCATCTCATTCTTTGTTGCCCCTTTTTGCCCTCAATCTTTCCCAGTATGAGGCTCTTCTCCAGGGAGTCCATCCTCCTCATTAAGTAGCCTCATTATTTGAGATTCTCCTTCAGGGTCTGGCCTTCTAAAGAGCAGTCAGGGTTGATCTCCTGTAGGACTGACCAATTGGATGGCCTTGCAGTCCAAGGGACTCGCAGGAGTCTTCTCCAGCACCACAGCTCAAAGGCCTCCATTCTTTGCTGCTCAGCCTTTCTTATGGTCCAACCTTCACAGCCATCCATTGCAACTGGGAAAACCATCGCTTTGACTATAGGCACTTTTGTTAGCAGGGTGATGTCTCTGCTTTTTAGTCTGCTTTCTAGATTTGCCACAGCAAACACTGGAAGGCAGCTGTCGTGGGATTTGCAACATGAAGCAGCCCTTCAGATTTTGCTGAATCCAGTTCTCACCAGACCTGGGCAGCCTAGCCAACAGTGAAGCTGCTGTCTTCTGCATTATCTAGAAAGCCAGGCCACCTGTTGCTCTCTTCTAAAACTGAGGGTGGCAAACAGGTTAGGAGTTCTTCCTGGCTAGTTTGTGTAAGATAAGACCTTGTTAAAATTGTCACCTTCCTCATACTGTGGTGGGATGACTGTCCACCAAGGTCCCTGTTTTTTAATTCTTGTTTTGGGAATACATGGCTCACCAAATTTATGTCCCTTTAATGATATTCCACCCATTGTTTCTTGTTCTACCCTCAGGTGCTTTGGAGAATAGTTTAATCTCTTCTTCTCTGTGATTTCCTCTCAAATACTAGAAGACAGCTCCTAATTGCTTTTGTGACAATAAACATACCTACTTCCCTTCACCCTTCATCATGGGGTTTAGCTTCCAGAATCCCTTATCATTTTTGTTGCTCTTCTGGGCAGATGTTCTAAAACCGGGATGGCGAACCTATGGCATGCATGCCACAGGTGGCACACGGAGCCATTTCTTAGGGCATGCAAGGCATTGCCCTGTCAGCTCCAGCAAGAATGCACGCACGCACTGGCCAGCTGACTTCGGCCTTCATTTTTGGCCGTTTTTCTCCCTCCAGGCTGAGGAATTCCAGGAATTGAATTCCACTCAGCTTCGAGCTGCCAAGGTTGACAAACACTGCCCTAAACCCGAATTAAGAAAAGCATGTTCTTAAAAATAGATTTCTTAGTTGGATTGATTGCAAGGCAAAAGGTCTTAAGTATGAAATGGGGTCAGCAACCTGTGGCTCTGGAGCTGCATGTGGCTCTTTCAACCCTCTGCTGTGGCTCCCTGTTTCTGGTTGGTTCCACAATTGATAGGGCTTTCGGTTAGGACAGGTAGAGGAGAAAGGAGCCCGCGCTAGGAGGAGACTCTATGGTGGGGGAACCAGACTTCCAGTCAGCAGAGGAAAAAGGATGCCACGTTAGGAGGAGACTTTATGATGGGGGAATTGGACTTCCGGTCAGCAGAGGAAAAAGGATGCCATGCTAGGAGGAGACTCTATGGTGGGGGAACTGGACTTCCAGTCGGCTCCAGAATTGAATGGGGAGCTTCCGGTTAGTACGTTTGTGGCTCTTCGAGTGTTTAAGGTTATTGACCTCTCATCTAGGAAATGGAAAATGTTTCTTCTTTAGCTCCGCCTTATCAAGGAATACCTGAGGACACTTCCTTCTGGATGATCTTCTTGCTAACTCTCTTTTCTTTAAGAGGCAGGGAGCAGGGGGTTCCCTGATTTTAGAAAATGTGGATGGAATGTCTATCGATCCTTGTTGGGCCCAACTTGGCACATATCCATTGCTTGGGTTCCTTGGTGCTCTCTAAGCTTAATTAAGGACCCCACATATCAACATGAGCTACATGTATTATCTTACAATGGCACAGGTTCAGAGAATATCATTACCCAAGTGATGCGACTCTCTTCTTTCAGCAGAGAGCTGTGAGTCCCTAGGACTGACCGGTTGGATGGCCTTGCAGTTCAAGGGAGTCGCAGGAGTCTTCTCCAGCACCACAGCTCAAAGGCCTCCATTCTTTGCTGCTCTTATGGGTCGGGACCCCTTTGGGGGTTGAACGACCCTTTCACAGGGGTTGCCTAAGACCATTGGAAAACACATATTTTCGAAAAAATATGGAAAACATAAAATAATTTTATGGTTGGGGGGTCACCACAACATGAGGAACTGTATTAAAGGGTCGCGGCATTAGGAAGGTTGAGAACCACTGGGCTAGAAGTTCTTCCTGGCTAGTTGGTGTAAGAAAAGACCTTGATAAAAATGGTCACCTTCCTCATACCACGGTGGTGAGGCTGTCCACCGAGGTCCCCCTTTCTTAATCCTTGTTTTTGGAAATACGTGGCTCCCCAAATTTAGACATGGAGAACGGGAAACCCCCTGCATCAACCAGTCTCCTCTGATGCTCTGAATGTCAACACCCATCATCCCCAGCCAGCAGCATCAGGGAAGATGGGGCAGATCAATAGCCTGATATTTTTTTTGGGGGGGAGGAAGGCACCTCCCGGATTCCACCCCAGTTTTCCAAGTCCAATGGGCTGCTGTCCTTTTAATTTAGAGCGCACCAAGACACATCTTCCTTTGACTGGAAAAGGAGAAACCCCCAGGAAAAAGATTGGGGCTAATGCCAAAACAGAGAGAAGAGGATGAGAAAGATAGAAGGAGGGAGGGAGGGCAATGGAACCACACCCAGAGTGATTAAATTCTGGAATGTGCCAAGTGCAGAGAGGGAACTATGCTGCAGAGGGAAAATAAAGCTTGAAATCTGATGCTCGTTTCTCTTAGGTGGCTGGTCAGGAGACCATAAGGAGAATTCACTTCCATGTGAACCACTCCAAATTCAAGCTGCCCCTTTCGTAAGCCATGGTTTGCTTAATCATCATTTTATTTTATTTTTTAATTTAATTTGTCAAACATGTAAAAGATAACAGTTGTAAGTATAAACATAAATATCAACACAGTAAGTGGGCACAAACGGAACAGCTTGGAAGTTGCGGGAGCTTCATCCCTGGAGACTTTCAAGAAGACATTGGACTGCCATTTGTCAGAAATGGTGTAGGGTCTCCTGCTTGGGCAGGGGTTGGACTAGATGACCTCTAAGGACCCTTCCAATTTGTTAATCTGAATAAATGGAGACAGTAGGACAGGGATGGTAGGTACGCTGGTGCGCTTACTCATTGGTTGAGTAAGGCACCATTACTGTGGTAGGTTTCACCTACAGCACTAAGCCATAAACAACACTATCCAAGCACTCAGAAATATACTGCAGATGCAACCAATGGTTGGTGGGTTAAAGCATAGTTGATTTAACTGTAATTTATTGATCAGCCCAACTGGCTGGGTTCACCTGGTCGTCAGGAATCCTGCTTTACACCTAATAATGCCTCCGTTCAGACAACCCAGTAACCAAAACATCAAGCAAATCCAGTTATTTTCATGTCATGGACATGGCAGCTGGTCACCAGAATCAACCCACGGATAGATACGATCTGGAGGTCATTTCAACACAATCAGCCAATCCTCCTTCTTGAATTTGGCTTGGTCCCACATTTGCACAAGCCAAGCCTTCCACACGCTTAAACCCAGACAGAAGGAGAACATTGCCATAATGTCCCTTTTCAAAACGCCTAAAGTCAAACCCACAAGAGATCCAGGGCGAGAAAACGCTCCTGTCACCCGGAGAGCGCGAGGAGCAAATAGCAACAGAGCCCGATTGAGCATGTACAGAGAGCTGTTTTTTTTTGTTTTTTTTTTGCTTATCCTTGCCCGCGGAGGAAGACGTTTCCAAATAATAAAGTCGCCTGAAGTTCGAGCCCAACTTCGCCTCGTTTAAAAGTGGGATAGAGCATGTACAGAGAGCTTTTTTTTTTTTGCTTATCCTTCCTTCGGTTGAGCCCATTAGGCGCAACTGCCCGCGGAGAAGGACGTTTCCAAATAATAAAGTCGCCTGAAGTTCAACTTCGCCTCGTTTAAAAGTGGGGAGGGAGGGGAAGAAAATCGGGGAGGGGTCGCGGCTCTTTTCCCACCAGCTTACTCGCTCCCGTCCGGGTTAGCTCCAAGACCGAAAGATTTTGGAAAGCGTCCTTACTGCTGACCACTCAGAGAGAGAGAGAGAGACAGACAGACAGACAGACAGACAGACAGACCCCCCCTCTCACCTCTTCTTCTGCACCGTGGGGCTGTATTTGCCTCGGTTCCTCTTCTTGAACAGCGAATGCATGGCGCTTCTCCGCAAACGACCCGGGCAGCTGCAGTGGCCGGCGGGGCTAGTCCTGTTTGAGGTTGCCCGGTTCTTGGGTTGCCCGAGGAGCAAGCCGGCGGGTTGCGTGGGGTGGGGGGGAAAGGGGGGCTCGGCTTGCGGCCAAGTCCGGCCGGGCGACGGGAGGCGCGGTGCAGCGGGCGCGCGAGAGAGCTCCGGTCCGCCTTGGGCTGGCACTGCGCGAGCGGGCGAGGTGCGCTGCGCCCAGGCCAAGCCGCTTGCAGGTCCCACCCAGAAGAGGTGGCGCTTACCTAAGTTTCTCCGTCTCGGCGGGGACGGCGCTGCTCGCCCTGCCTGGGGATCCGCGGGGGAACAGCAGCGCGTTGCTAAGGCATCGCCCGCTCCTGCCAGGGCTTCCCACGGCCACCGGTGCCACCCAGGCACGTGGGTAGGAAGAGGGCAGGCGGAGGAGGGAGGGCCAAGAAGAGGCAACTTTGGGGTGGGGGTGGGGGAGAGGGCAGAGAAAACTCTGCCAAGGCAGCCTTTGCCTTTGCCTCTGCCCACCCCACCCCAACCCCTAATTTCGAGAGGCAAAAACACGCGCGGACGTTTCCCTTTTGCTCCGGATCTGTTGGCCACTTACCAACAACTTCTTGCTAGGTTTTTGAGCCTTGTCACTTTGGAGTTAATAGGGCAACCGAGTTGGGAGGAAGCTCGGAAGTCTTAATAGAATAGAAAATTAGGAGTAGAGTAGAGTAGAGTAGGGTAGGGTAGGGTAGGGTAGAGTAGAAGTGTAGAGTAGAGTAGAGTAGAGTAGAGTAGGGTAGGGTAGGGTAGGGTAGGGTAGGGTAGAGTAGAAGTGTAGAGTAGAGTAGAGTAGAGTAGAGTAGAGTAGAGTAGAGTAGAGTAGAGTAGAGTAGAATAGAATAGAATAGAGAATCAAGAGTAGAGTAGAGTAGAGTAGAATAGAATCAGGAATAGAATAGAATAGAATCAGGAATAGAGTAGAGTAGAATAGAATAGAATAGAATAGAATAGAATAGAATAGAGAATCAAGAATAGAGTAGAGTAGGATAGAATAGAATAGAATCAGGAATAGAATAGAATAAAATAGAATAGAATTCTCTATACATTCATCAAGAATACAAAGACGCAACACTTAGTGATAGTCAAGGTTACTAATAAGCTATCAAATCATACTAGGAAACAAATAAAAACAATATAAATTGAAAGATACAAGCAACATGGTTACAGTCATAAGTGGGGAGAGATAGATACTTGGAAGGAAGAGGAGAATAATAGTAATTGTTGGTAAATTGTTGACAGTGTTGAGGGAAATAGTTGTTAAGCAGAGTGATGGCATTTGGGGGGGGGCTGTCCTTGTGTCTAGTTGTTCTGGTGTTCTAATCCCCCCCAGTCCAAGCAGGAGATCCTGTACCATTTCAGACAAATGGCTGTCCAGAGAATGTCAATTATATGGGTAGCTGTTCTCCTGGTGGTTGAACACTGAATCATAGGACTGGAAGGGAGCTCTGAGGTCTTCTATCCAAACCCCCTGGTCAAGCAGAGAAAAGAAGGACTAGGGGAGACAGGAGAGCAGCCTTCCAATATTTGAGGGGCTGCCATAGAGAGGAGGGGGTCAACCTATTTTCCAAAGCACCCGAAGGCCAGACAAGGAATAATGGATGGAAACTGACCAAGGAGAGATTCAACCTGGAAATAAGGAGGAACTTTCTGACAGTGAGAGCAATCAACCCATGGAACAGAAATTGCCTTTGGAAGTTGTGGGAGCTTCATCACTTGAGACTTTCAAGAAGAGATTGGACTGCCATTTGTCAGAAATGGTGTAGAGTCTCCTGCTTGAGCAGTTGGACTAGATATAAAGTCCCTTCCAACCCTCTTAATCTGTTAAAACTGTTACTACCTTGGTCAAATGGTTGTCCAGGCTCTTCTTGAAAACCTCCAGCAATGGAGCACCCACAATTCCAGGAGACAAACAATTCCATTCATTCATTCATTCATTCATTGTTCTCATGGTCAGGAATTTTCTCTTTGCTTCTTGGTTGGATCCTTTTCCTTTTCTCCTTTTGGTGACAACGGCTACTAGACTTCCTTCATTATAAAAGACATTCCTTTGGTTTAGCAGGCTGTCATTCGGATGTATTGAGGTTTCCAAAACTTTCCTCCTTTACTTGGGCTATTCAAATGGAACCCACAATACACAGTCTTTCATATTCAAAGTGAAAAAGCATGGAACTTGAATTGCCTTTTTTCCAAATACATTCATCCATGTTGAATATATATGTCTATATATATATATATATATATATATATATATATATATATATATATATATATAGATAGATAGATAGATAGATAGATAGATAGATAGATAGATAGATAGATATAGATATAGATATAGATATAGATATAGATATAGATATAGATATAGATATAGATATAGATATAGATATAGATATAGATATAGATATAGATATAGATAGATAGATGATAGATAGATGATAGATAGATGATAGATAGATATAGATAGATATAGATAGATAGATAGATAGATAGATAGATAGATAGATAGATAGAGATAGATAGAGATAGATATAGATAGATATAGATAGATATAGATATATAGATATATAGATATATAGATATATAGAGATAGAGATAGAGATAGATAGAGATAGAGATAGAGATAGATAGATAAATAGATAGATAGATAGATAGATAGATAGATAGATAGAGAGATAGAGATAGAGATAGAGATAGAGATAGAGATAGAGATAGAGATAGAGATAGAGATAGAGATAGATAGATAGATGATAGATAGATAGATAGATAGATAGATAGATAGATAGATAGATAGATAGATAGACAGACAGACAGACAGACAGACAGACAGACAGACAGACAGAGCAATTGTGCTGATAAATAAATAAAGGCACAATTGTAACACAAATGTAACAAGGTAACATAAAAAAAATGGCTTTCTGCCTGGATGGCTCCCAGAGTGAGCCGATAGACAGAAAAGGAAAGCAGTATGCTCCCTCCCATATTTGGGCATACCAGGTGTTGTGACACAATACATACATACATACATACATACATACATACATACACACACACACACACACACACACACACACATACATACATACATACATACTATTATTATTAGAATAGGGGGTTTTCTTATTTTGCTTTGCATTTTCTTTTATGAAGGAAACATAAATGATTTAAAAGAAATCTGTGTGGATCTCTTTGAGATTGGCCTCTTTTTCAGGTTTTTCCTTTACTTTTTTTCCAAGAAAATAGGGTCAGGGTTTTTTTTGTATGCCCGAGAACTAAATTTTATTCCGCTGTGCTATGTTAAAAAAGAAACAAAACTGACAGGTTGGTGGCTTAGCTGAGCTGTGTGGTTGACTCACGATTTGTGAAAAAGCCACAAATAGCTGGGTTCGCCATATATTGCAAAATCCATTGGTGGATCCTACAATACACACAGCCCAACTCTAACACACCACAAAGTTTATAATAGTGCCATGCGTAATTCTGGCCTTTGTCGTCGTAGTCCTCAACTTATATCGATATTCATTTAGCGAACATTCAATGTTCAAAGACCAACAACATCTGCCTCTCGCAGGTCCCTTGGGGAGGACATGATAGGAGGACAAAAATGCCACATGCAGCCTAAACATCTGCCAGACTGCAGTCAGCAAGAATTGATTTACATTTCCATGCCGTCTGATTCCCAGTGACTTTATCCACTTTCTGACAGAGATTCCTGCAGAACGGGTAGTCCTCGACATACAACTGTTCATTTAGTGAGCGTCCCACGTTACAAATGCACTGAGAAGTGTGACTTAGGGCCGTTTTTTCACAGTTACGACCTTTGCAACGTCCCCATGATCATGGGATCAAGATTCACAAGACGCTCGGCGATTGGTTCGTATTTATGACGGTCGTCATGTCCCAGGGTCCCCTTTTGTGACCTGACGAGCAAAATCAAGGGGGAAGTCAGATTCACTTAACAACCGGGTTACGAACTTATCAACTGTAGTGATTCGTTTAACAACGGTGGCAGGAAAGGCTGTAAAATGGGGCAAAGCTCCCTTGACAAATGTTTCACTTAACAAGTGAAATTCTGGTCTCGGTTGTGGTCGTAAGCCGAGGACTAGCTGTATTTTGTTTCCCATCTTTGCTTGTCCACAACGAACTGGCAGGCGTACGTTTTGAAGCTCCATCTGAATAAACTGGTTTGGGGAGGGTGTTGCTTGTCAGCCTCGACGGAGGAGTGATGCGTCTCTCTGCCCCACAAGTCTTCACTGTAGAAGAGAAGAACTAATGGACAGGAAATGACCAATATTTGACTTTTCCTGAGGTAGAAAAGGGAAGGTTCCAGGTGGTTGAAGTTTTGACATGAAACCATGACCAAAAGGAAGTCAAACTTTGTAAGCCTGGCCATGAATAGGTGTGCATGCTTCAAACCAGATATTCAGGATACATAGACACACCCACCCAAATGCACATTTTGTACCGTTCAAACTTGAACATTGCTGTGTGCCCTCCCTTCCTTCCTTTTCTTCCTTCCTTCCTCCCACCCTTCCTTTCCTTCTTCCTTCCCTCCCTTCCTTTTCTATTTTCTTCCTCCTCCTCTCTTTTCTCCCTTCCTTTTCTTACTCCCTCCATTCCTTCCTTTTCTATTTTCTTCCTCCTCCCCTCCTTCCCCTCCTTCCTCTCTCCCTTCCATTTCTATTTCTTCCCTCTCTATTTCCTCCCACCTTCTTCCTTTCCTCCCTCCCTTCCTTTTCTTACTCCCTCCCTCCCTTTTCTATTTTCTTCCTCCTCCCTCCTCCCCATCCTTCCTTCCTCCCTTCCATTTCTATTTCCTCCCTCCCTATTTTCTTCCTCCTCCCCTCCTTCCCCTCCTTCCTCCATTCCTTCCTTCCTTCTTTCCTCCCTCCCCCCCTTCCATTTATATGCCAACCATGTAAGAGGTGACTTGGAACAGCAGATCAATTCCTATGCAGTGGTCAAGATGGGCATTGGCTTAATGTATCTTATTTTGGCTTTTAAAAAAAGAAAGCGAAAGAGAGAGGGGGAGGGAGGGAGGGAGAGAGAGGGAGAGAGATAGATAGATTATAATAACAGGTTGACCCAAAGCTTGATCTATGCCAAGTTTTCTTAAATCTGAAATACTGTATATATTTTGTATTTTATAAGCATCTTATCTGATAGAATGTTGAGAGAGAAGAGGAAAAATGACAGGAATTGCCAAGTTCACATGTCTTAATTAAAAATCTTTGGATAGGTGAATGAATGGAAGGCTGGATGGAAGAAAGGAAGGCAGCAAAAAAGGAGAGAGAGAGAGAGAGGGAAAGAACGAAAGAGAGAAAGGAAAGAAAGAAATGTAGCAAAACAACAACAGTTACATATCCAAACCTTCTTCAATATATATGCATGTATATTAAAAATACAACATCAGTAATGAATTAGCATATTTCATGGTAATCATCCATCCTACATTTGTAGGCCACTCAATCCTAAATTACAGGTGACATCAGCCTTTCAATCCACTGAGTAATTGGACTGTAAATTTGTCTTTCCAGTGTTGATGGATTAGTCCCTTAGTAATAAGATTATTCTTATTCTTAGCAATAAGAATGGCATGAAGTATTCAGCCATCATGTCCCATTCAAAAAAACATTGTCTGTGGAAAATAATAATAATATCTAGCAATAAGCATATCAAAGTCAAATTAATCTATGTAATTACTTCTATCTCATACAGAGTAAAATTTAAGGCCTTACAAAAACAGTTTGAAGGAAGCGCAATTCTCGTTGCATGAAATCCACATTTGATACAATGGGCCTTCTAATTATGAATAAGGAGGAAGGAGGCAGGGGTGTCTCGTTGGAGGGGGGGTCTTTATGAAAAATGATGATGTTCGTTCATCGTATTCAAATATTGGACAGTTGGTCCATGCATGCACATGCGTGCCACAAATCGGAATACCAGGTGAGCTGTGCTCATGTGCGCAATGGAAACTGGAAGTTCTAGTTCTTGGCAGGCACATGCACTGAGGTTTTGGTGCGCGTGGGACCACTGGAAACTGGGAAGAGCAGCTCCCTGGCGCCTGCGCACTCTGGGAAGCTGAGCTTCTGATTTCCGGTGCACATGGGAGTGTCAGCCAGCTGGTCTTCTCATGTACATGTATGCCAGAAACTGGAATACCAGGTGAGCAGCGCACATGCGCACGCCGGAATCCCAAAGTTCTACTTCTCGACGGACACATACACTGGGGAACTACTCTTCCAGTTTCCGGTGATTCCTCCACATGTGCGCTTCCGTTTTGGTGCTGGAAAGGCTTGCCAACACTGGAATAGGACCTTGACATCTGGGATGTTGAGGCTTGTCCATGAATTGGATTGAAGTGTGGGAGAGGTGCACAAAGTCAGCCTCCCTCTCTCTTCCCAGATTCCATCTTGCTCCAAGAGCAGGACAAGAGTCGAGACAGTTGGAGATGGGCTGGGCGCAGTGGTTAACCAGGGCGTCTTTTGTGTCTTGCCGTGTTCTTAGTGTACCACATCGCTTGCAGAGGCCGCCTTCATGACTGTCATCCTATTCTAGTAGGTTTCATCCTCTTAGTCCGCCAGAATCTGTCTTCACATGCTCGGGATAGACAAGTCCCTATCTCACCGACAGTCAATGACCCAACGACTACTCTCAACCTGGTTTGGCCAGCCTGTCCAAGTTGTTACCTGGGGTGTGGCTGCTGCGCCTGCTACAGCTACTAGGAGCCCCAGGTGAGAGCTGAGTGACAGGTGGGGACCAAAGGGGGACGAGCTGCACCCAAAGCTGCCCTAAAATGAGCTGCCCTAAAATGACACTGGGTGTATGTGGTGTACCCCTCTGGTACAGGGGTATGAAAAAAATAAGCAGGCATTGAATGGCAGGGATCACCAAGGTGCATATTCCCATAATTTGCAAACTTTTGACATGATGGCGAATGGGTGTTGGCGGAACTAGAAGGAGGAGTCAAGTGGGAAATTAGCTTGGAATCCTTCTGTTGGCACAAGAAGGCATTCACCCCCCCCCCATCCTTAAATGCCATTACACCTTGTCTAGTCTAGGTGGAATGCTGCCGGTCTGGGAAAATTCTTGTAAAACAGACACAAGCAATAATGCCTAGTTTAATGAAAAGAAGGACTAGGGGAGAAATGATAGCAGTGTTCCAATATCTCAGGGGCTGCCACAAAGAAGAGGGAGTCAAGCTATTCTCCAAAGCACCTGAGGGTAGAACAAGAAGCAATGGGTGGAAACTAATCAAGGAGAGAAGCAACCTAGAACTAAGGAGAAATTTCCTGACTGTGAGAACAATTAAGCAGTGGAACAACTTGCCTCCAGAAATTGTGAATGCTCCAACATTGGAAGTCTTTAAGAAGATGCTGGATAGCCATTTGTCTGAAATGGTATAGGGTTTCCTACCTAGGCAGGAGGTTGGACTAGAAGACCTCCAAGGTCCCTTCCAACTCTGCTATTGCATTGTATTGTAATAAAGTAGCTAACTGAACTCTTCACCTATAGATCTGGTTGTTTGCACCTAACATTGGCCCATGATTATCCTGAGTCAGCTTTCAAAGTTGAGTAGATATTTGTACCAACCCTCTGTTTCCATTATGTATACTGGCATCAAATTGTCACATAACTCTTCAAGAACTCTAATGATAATAATTCCCAATTCTGGTTCTGATTCATTTCCTGGTGAAACCCTACTCCTCTTCTTTTCCAAGAAAGATGCTTCTGGTTGACACAGGTTGTCCTTGACTTGAACCACAATTGAGACCGGAACTTCCATTGCTAAACAAGGCAGTCAATTAAGTGAGCTATGTCCCATTTTATGGTTTATTTTGCCATGTCCGTTAAGTGAATCATGTCATTAAGTGAAACCAGCTTTCCCCCCCATTGACTGCTTGTTGGGAAGGGCACAACTATTTTGATCCTATGACTCTGAGGATGCAACAATGGCCATAAGTGTGAGGACCGATCGTAAGCCTCTTTCTTCTGGGGCATGCTACCTTTGAACAGTTGCTGATCAAATGATTATAAGTTGAGGATTGCTGGTATAGGGAAGCTATACATAAGCATCCGGAAACTCCAGTTAGTGCAAAATGCAGTGGCCCGCATGGTTTGGTGCAGACCCCCGGTGTGGACATGCATCACCTCTCCTGCGGGAACTGCATTGGTTGCTGATTTGTTTCCAGGTGCAATTCAAGGTGCTAGTTGTCACCTATAAACCCCTTCATGTCTGAGGGACCATCTCTTGCCGGTCACATCTACCTGATACACTAGCGCAGAGAGGCAAAGAACGTTGCAGGTCCCACGTGAGAGTTTGCACAGGCCTATCACGTGTATCAACCCAGGACCAAGTACAGCCAACATTCATTTGCATCAAATAGTGGCTTTTATCTACAATAGGAATATAGGAATATTATACATACACATGCTACAAGCAATATCTAAATAAACAGCAGTTACAGCAGGGAAGAAACTTGGCGAACAGCAAACACTCTGGGCAAGGCCTCTTCTTATTACACAGGCTCTTAAAGGGGAAACACCTTTTTTCCTCTTCTTCCACCTACATTTTAGTGTTGCTCATTATCCGTTGCTATTATCTGTTATTATCTTCTCACCTGTGGCTTATTATTATCTTTTCCAAAGCATCAGAAGGCAAGGCAAGAAACAATGGATGGAAACTAAGGAGAGAAGCAAGCTAGAAATCAGGAGAGATTTCCTGACAGTGAGGACAATTTACCAGTGGAACTGTTTGCCTCCAAGAATTGTGGGTGCTTCAAGGTCTCTTGCAACCTTATGATTCCATAGGAAGGAAGAAATGAGGTCAAAACAGTGAAAAATGGGATCTGCCTTTTATTAGCTTTCTGAATGGGCATGCCAGAGCTGCCAATGCTGCAACAATGCAGCATGTCTGCCCGACATGTGGCAGAACATTTCGTGCCCGTATAGGCCTTACCAGCCACCTGCGGACCAGTGGTGGGTTCCTACCAGTTCAAACCGGTAGTGGTTTGGTGCCTGGGTTGCTGTAACCGGCAGAGACCCAGGCCTGCCACAACCCTGAAGTGCTTCTCCAGCCATCTTGTTTTTTGCTTCTGCGTATGCACAGAACAACATTTATTGCACTGCGCACACGAGCGAAGTGGCAGTAGTGCCAGCCAGGACCCACCCCTGCTGCGGACACATCATGGACAGCCCACAACCTTTTAGATGTCCTCTTCGAACACGATGATCGAACATCATCAAGAATAGGAATGAAGAGCTGGTTTCTCCCCCCCCCCCAAGATTTGGGCTAAGATTGGGGTGGAAGGGAAGGGCATTTTTATTAATACCTTTATTTTTTTATGGATTGTTGTGAGCCATCATCACCGTATGAGATGGAAGGACATATAAATCCAGTAAATAAATAAGATAAATCTGTAAGCCTCTGACCATTTGTTCCTGTTTTGGCAAAGTTGCATGCATTGTGTAAACCCTTGTCTGGGTTTCACTCTGACAGTTGCGTGTTTCTTCTTTTTTTCTTAATATTTATTATCACTCAAAAATGCATTTCTCTTTCTGCCTCTCTCACTTTGAATTTGAATGCTTTGGAAAAAAATTAAATGAGTACAAGAGAGGACATGAAAACAGAAGAAAGGACTAGAATGCAGATAAATAAACGGATTAAAAAAACTCTCTAGGAGGTTATAGCTTTATTGAATATCATTAATTCATTATGAATATTTAAATAGTTTTGTATACATATATACACTCATATGTGTGTTTGTGTACGTGTGTGTTGTTACCTAGTTTGGAAATGAAATGTGTGCAAGAAAACAGCCGAGCTCATAAGAACAACAAGGATTTCAGGGAACAATAACTACTTTCATAAAAGCCTGGAAACCCTTTATGGGCTTTTTACTGAAAACGGGTGAAAATGAATTGACAATTTCAGAATTTATTGATTCTGAAAAAGGTAGAGTGGAACCTCAACAGGCAAGTTGGGAAGACGGTAATAATTACATTTCTGCAAAGCAGGTCAGAAATTTCTTTAGAAACGTTTCTTTCTTTTCCCCCCTTTTCTTTTCTTAATCTTTACCCAGTCCCACTTTTGCTTTTATCTTTTCCTAATTTCTTCTTAATTCATTATTCCTGTGTAGCTTTTAATCCCATGAAATATATATTTTTGCTAAACATTAGGTATAAAAAAAAGGAACAACAAGAAGAACCATAACTAATGCAATGTTCGTATAAAATAAATCTGAGCCCAGAGCAGAAGTGTAATTTGAAAAGGCGTGACAGACAGTTCTCGTGAAGATAAAGGGAGGGAGGAGGGAAGCACATTGAGACTTGTGCGATTCTGTTACTGTAACCTTATAATAAAAATTGGTTTTAATATTCAGAGCTAGGAAACAATAATACTGTTTTCCTAGTCTGACTGACTTTGAAGTCAGGTCTATATAAGCCAGGAATCAGCAACCTTAAACACTCAAAGAATCACAAAGGTCTTAACCTGAAGCCCCCTGTTCAATTCTGGAGCCAACCGGAAGTCCAGTTCCCCCACCATAGAGTCTCCTCCTAGCATGGCATCCTTTTTCCTCTGCCAACCGGAAGTCCGGTTCCCCCACCATAGAGTCTCCTCCTAGTGCGGCTTCCTTTTTCTTCTACCTGTCCTAACCCAAAGTCCTATCCATTGGGGAGCCAACTGACAACAGGGAGCTGCAGCAGGGGGATGAAAGAGCCACATGCAGCTCCAGAGCCATAGGTTACTGCCCCATGATTATCAACCATATAGAATGGAGCTGTTGAAATATCACGGAAGAACCTTGACAATATATTTGATAATGACCAAAACATGAAGAACTTTAGGGTAAAAGATGTTTAAAACGCAAAGAAGATCTGTTCCTTGTTTTTGATGAATGTGGGAATTCTTAGGAAAGTTTTCATTTACTAGCAAGGATTGAAACCGGAATAGGTTTTAAATGCATGTAAAGAGGATTCCTTGAATAAAAGAAGGAATCGTAGGAAGTTAATTAGGAGGGGCCAACAAAGACGTATAAGGAACAAACAAAGAAATAATTTTCTTTTTTGTTATGGGTCAGTTTTGGAATAATAAACTGCAGGGCAAGGTGTGGCTTAGGGATTTATCGCCCAAGTGCAACCTTGAGGCAGCCTCCTGCACAATTATCAAGTGACAATTGATAGTCACCCCAATGACTGTACAGAATATGTATAAATATGTACAAAATATCACACTTGGTTGTGTGTATAAGTAAATTATAAATATGTATAAAACCATATGCATGGAATGGCCTATAAAGCTTTCCCCGCCCTTCTTGGGAAATTAAAAATATCCTGTTCCTTCTCAGCTAGCCAGTGTTTCCAATGTAAAAGCCTCTCGCGCCTTATGACTGAGGCCAACCCAGGATTTTCCTCTGGAGGCTGTTTACTGGTGTTTGCCCACAGGCTGTGTTGCCAAAAGGAATGGCATTCTTACAGCATTCCTGCCTGGCTCTTTGGAGTAAGAAAAGACATTTATTTTAGACTCAGTTCTGATTTGTGGATTGAGACCTCACTCGGAGGCATCCTGGACATGTTTTGGATAAGGAGAGCTAAGGTGGACCAGGCCAGGGAAAACATTGGCATTTAGATCAGAGCCAGTTGCATTGTAAAGTTTTCTTTATTTGTGTTCTGCCTTTATTGTTTTTACAAATAACTCAAGGCGACAAACATATCTAGTATACCTTTCTCCTCCGATGTTCCTCATAACAAACAAACCTGTGAGGTAGGTGGGGCTGAGAGACAGTGGGACTAGAACTCACCGAATCCTGGTTTCTAGGCTGGCACCTTCACCACTACCCTACCAGTTGTGGGTTTCCATTTTTTTTACTACCGGTTTGCTGCCGCTACCGGTTCACCCGATCCAGGCTGAACCTGGAGCAACCCACCTCTGTACCCTACCATGAATAGAGTAGAATAGAGTAGAGTGGAGTGGAGTGGAGTGGAGTAGAGTAGAGTAGAGTAGAACACAACAGAACAGAATGGAATACAGTAGAACAGAATAGAATATAGTAGAACATAGTAGAAATAGAAATAAGATTAGAATACAGAGTAGAGGAGTAGAGTAGAGTAGAGTGGAGTGGAGTGGAGTAGAGTGGAGTGGAGTATATGCAACTTTTTAACCATGATTTCAGGCTGATTGTATTGTCTCACTCCGAAAGGGGTATATTTTACAAGTGGGTCAAACCCTATGTAGTAAACCTAGGGATGCTGTTTCGGTAAAGAAAACTACAATCTGGGAAACAGCCTGACAAATAGGTGAGTGAATGGTTTTATCTGCTAGTTTATGACCAAATAAGATTGAGTGAGTGAGTGAATGGTTTGTCTTATATTATTACTTCTGGCTTTTATCAGAGATCGCTGCAATTTTGCAAAGCTGGAGGACTAACAATGTTAGAGTTATGGGCTCTTAGTAAGCCACAAATCTTTCTGGGCATGAGGTCCGGGTAAAATCTGCTGTCATGGATTTTAGAATTAATTTGTTAAATGTTCTGCTGGTTTCTTAGATGAGGCCCTGATTCTATAATTGGATAAAATGCAGTTGCAGTCCACTACATGCAGTGATGTTTTGCAGCTGATGGGCAGAGCCTGAAAGCAAGTAAAAAGCAAGGAAGAGGCAATATATTTACAGAAAATAAGAAATGCATTCGTCTCCTCCTTGTAGTCTAATTTCTCCCAAGCTTTGATGTCATTTGGCATCTCTCTTTGTTCAAGTCAATGAAGAGTGAAGCAAAACAAAAAACACCCCCAAACAGGTACATAGTCCTAGCTTTGCCGGACAGGTGAAGTGTTTTGTGGTTCCTAAAATTAGGAACTTTGGCACAGTGTTTCTCAACCTTGGCAGCTTTAAGAGGTGGGGGCTTCAAATCCTAGAATTCCCCAGTCAGCATTAAATAATAATTTTTACATTTATTTTTGTTGCCCTTTGCTTGGAGTAAAAGTAAAATTCTGAGAATCAATTGACTTCGCTGGCTATAGTATGGACATCCCTGTTCCCTTGCAAGCTTCCAAAAAGGCAACCGTCAGTCATTTGAGATGGGTCAAGTCATAAAATGAGCACTCTAGATCAGTGTTTCTCAACCTTGGCCACTTGAAGATGTCCGGACTTCAACTCCCAGAATTCCCCAGCCAGCGAATGCTGGCTGGGGAATTCTGGGAGTTGAAGTCCAGACATCTTCAAGTGGCCAAGGTTGAGAAACACTGCTCTAGATATTATGGGATGATACTTCATTGTTTTTAGGATGTACTAACACAATCTTGATATTCTGCCCAAGTTTCCATCTGTTGTGCCATTATACCAGTGTTTTTCAATCTTGGCAACTTTAAGATGGGTGGGCTTCAACTCCCAGAATACCCCAGCCAGCTTTTAATTAGAAACTGGCTGGGGAATTCTGGGAGTTGAAGTCCACACAACTTAAAGCTGCTAGAGCTTAGAAACACTGCTAACACTGGTCGGTTAGAAACACCGACCAGAGATCGGCAACCTTAAACACTCAAAGAGCCACAAACGTCCTAACCGGAAGCCCCCCCCCCCCATTCAATTCTGGAGCTGACTGGAAGTTCGCTTCCCCACCATAGAGTCTCCTCCTGGCATTCCCCTCCCCAAACCAGAAGCTCCTCTCAAAATTGTGGCACCAACCGGTGACAGGGAGCCGCAACAGAGGGATGAAAGAGCCGCATGTGGCTCCAGAGCCACAGATTGCCAACTCCTGCTCTAGACATTTCATTCATTTCTCAAGATCCAAGAGGAGACAGATAAATATGATGTGTTCTTTTTTGGCATTCGTTTTGCTCTGAATCCCCCCAAAATCAATAACTCCCATTTGTTCCCACCCAAACACCACCCCCAGTTTCGATGGAACAGTATCCACAGACCAATGCGAATGAAAGACGGAAGCTGAGCAGAGAAATTCAGAATCCTTAAACCTGCTGTATCAACTGGGCTTAATTTAAACATCTCCTAATGTTGTTCTCTGCAGTTTTTGAAAGAGGTGTGTTGGAAATCAGTGAGTTGCATCATTTGCAAAGAACAACAAACTTGGCTCCAGATTGAACAAGGGAGGAGGAGGGGGAGTGGAACAAGACAGGGCAAGCCTAAAGTGGAACGGGAGTAAAGAAAAATGCAAGATAAAGTAACAGAGTTGAGATTTTTCTGGGGCTTCCAGTTCTATGGCTGAACTGTTGGGACTTGTCGGCTTTCACACTTCAGCTGCACTGTGCTGATTTCTCCAGCACGCTTAGAAGTCATAGAATAACAGAGCTGGAAGGGACCTTGGAGGTCTTCTAGTCCAACCCTCTGCTCGAGCATATATACTATACTATACATTATACCTGTAATGGTGAATCTATAGCACGCATGCCCGAAGTGGCGTACACAGCCATGTTGTCTGGCACATGCGATGTTGCTCGCTCTTCTTCCAGGTTTCTGGTGCACATGCACACAGGACAATCAACTGGCCTTCGTACGTGCGGCGGTAGTGGAAACTGGAAGTGCTGGTCTTCTGTTTTCCAGTGGGAGTATGCACTCCAGCAAGACCGTTTCCTGTCTGTGACAGCCCCTCAAGTACTGGAAGCCACTGACCATGTCTCCCCTGGTCCTTCTCTTCCTTAGACTAGAGATACCCAGTTCCTGCAACCATTCATCGTATGTTTTAACCTCCAGATCCCTTATCACAAGATTGTGTCAAACGTGCGGCCCACGGGCTGGATGAGTCACAAGTTCCCCCCTGTTTAACGAAGAGGGGAAAAGTTATGACAACGCGATGCCATGAGTTTGACACCCCTGCCTTATCATCTTCTTTGATCTTTTCTGCACTCTTTCTAGGGGCTCAACATCTTTTTTGTGTGTGTATCATGGTGACCAGAACTGGATACAATATCCCCAGTGCGGTCTTATAAAGTGGCACTATCGCTTCATGTGGTCTTGATACTATCCTTCTGTTGATGTTCGCCTCTATGCAAGCAGGCAGGCATGCACTACCTATGCATGCTTTTGTTTTTTTTTTAGTTATTTATTTATGAGCTGCTGTGGCGCAGTGGTTAGAATGCAGTACTGCAGGCTACTTCTGCTGCCTGCCGGCTGCCTGCAATTTGGCAGGTTGAATCTCACCAGGCTCAAGGTTGACAGTCAGCCTTCCGTCCTTCTGAGGTGGGTTAAAATGAGGGCCCAGATTGTTGGGGTTGAGAGGCTGACTCTGTAAACCGCTTAGAGAGGGCTGTAAAAGCACTGTGAAGCGGTATATAAGTGCTATTGCTATATTATTTATTTATTTATTATCAAATTTCTCTACTCCCCAACTTGCTGTCTAAGTGACTCAGAGCAGTTTAAGAGTAGAAAAAACCCAACACCATAAAAATCCCTATAAAAATATACAAATTAAGAGAGAATTCTTTCTTCTTTTTTTAAAAAAAACTTTTTATTTTGTTAATGCAAATATCACATCTTTGCAACACATTACACTTCTTTTACATATCTCTGGTGATTCTTTTATCTGTACATATAAGTTGTGTGTGTGTGTGTGTGTGTGTGTGTGTTATGTCAAAGCACCTGGTATGCCCAAATATGGGAGGGAACATATTGCTTCCCTTTTGACTTTCCGCTCCACCCTAGGAGCCTTCCAGGCAGGATATGCATTTATATTATTTCATACATCATTTTCCTTCATTCTATATATAACATTTTATATATTCTATGTATAACAACCTTTACTACATTTGACTTGTTTTGTATCCATTTCCTATTATTTATTTGCTACAGTCTATACAGAGAGAATTCTTTCAAACCACCAAACTCCCCCAGCATTGCACCAGGGGTGGGTTCCTGCCAGTTCTAACCTCTTCTATAGAAGAGGTTCCACAAATCTACAGTTCCGTTTAGAACCGGTTCCAGCTCCCTCCCCCCGCCCGTCTGCACATCATCAAGATGAAGACCGAGAGGAGGAATTCTGGGAGTTGAAGTCCACAAGTCTTAAAGCTGTCAAGTTTGGACACCCCTGGGGTTCTTTTTCTAAAGAGTTAGGGGTGCAAGGGTCTTGTAACTTGACAGCTTTAAGACTTGCACACTTCAATGCCAGCGTTCCTGAGCCAACATTTTGGTTGCTAAGCAAGAGCGTTGTTAAATGAGTTTCACCACATTTTATAAGTTGGCCACGCCTACCCAGTCACATGGCTGGCAAGTCATTCCCACCCGGTCACATGGCCAGCAAGCCACTCCGACAAAGCAGGCCACTCCTACAGAAGAGGTTCTAAAAAAAATTTGAAACCCACCATTGGCATTGGGTATCTTTTTTTGGATTCCACAGGCCAGTTGAGAGAGCCATGTGGTTTATTGTTTTTGTTTTGCTATTAAGGATTTTATGAAAACCATCATAATATAAAATAAAGATGATAGGAAAGTGGGGAAGGTAGAAGAGAGGAAGAAGTATGGGGTGGATACAGCAGAGGAGAAAAGGAAAGGGAAAAAAAGCATCAGCTTCTAATTTTTCTCAGGGCAATAAAGTACAGAATAAAACCTCAGCTGCAACACTCTGCTTTACTAACCTTAACACGTACCAGACCTTTCTATAGCAACAAACTTTGTTATTAAGCAAAATTCAACCTCAAAAGCTCATTTTCCCTGCTAGTCTCGAGCACAAAGTCCAGACGCAATTTTCAAGGAGAAACAAAGCTGGATACGTTCTTTTCTCTAACTGAAGCAACTAGATCAAGTTTGCCATTTCTGTTAGTTGCAGAGAAGAACCTAAACTGGCTGTTTGTATTGAGCTGAGTCAGCAACTGATCAGGTGCAACTAGGAACAATGTTCAGATCATAAACAATGTGGTACCTTTGCTGGATCATACTAGATACCATCACTCTGGACTTTTACTCCAGCAGTTTTCATATGGAGGGGTTTTTCACTCCTTTTTTCTCCTTTCCTTTCCTTTCCTTTCTTCCCTTCCCTTTATCTCTTCTCCCTTTCCTTTCCTTCCTTTCCTTCTCTTCCCTTCATCTCTTCTTCCTTTCCTTTCCATTCCTTCAAGCATGTACAAGATAACAGATATAAGTGTAAACATGATTATGAATACAGGAAATGGATACGAATAAGTGGGGACAGTAGGACGGGGACTGTAGGAACTTTGGTGTGCTTCCCCCCCCCCTTGGAAATAATGTTTTTTATTTTTGATTTTTTCATTTTCATACACTCACATATATACTGTGCATAGCCAACGCCATACAACATTAAACAATAATCGCAGCAATTCCTCTTGTCAACAATACCCCCCCAAAAAGAAACCCGATATATCTCTTCCACTCTCTATACACCTCTTTCTTCCACCCCCTCCAACTTTCTATCTTCCCTCCATCATCCCCCTCTACCCTACTTCCCCTCCCCCTCTACCACTCCTCTCTCCCGATCCCCTCCCTCCCTTCCTTCTCACCTTCCCTCCCACCCTCTCTCCCATCCCTCTCTGCCCATCTTTCTTCTATCCCACTCCTCCTCCCCTTGGTGTATTTCCACTATGTCAATGTACTTAACTTATCCTATTTTTACAGAGAAATTAAAGAAAAACAGTATATATGTGAAGTCACATTACATTGAAATCTAACACATCGTATCTAACCTAGTATATATCCCTCCCTCCCCCCACCCTCCCCCTCAACCCCCCACCTCCCCCCCCCCGACTTCCCAGAGCCTGTACACGGTATAGATTTTTAACAAACACAGTCTAAAATATATTGAGAAAAAAGAAATAAAAAAGAAAAGTTAATAACATCTCTACATTGATCTTAGCTTCTTCTTGCTAAGCTAACTTTGAACAATTTAAATCATTCCTGATCTTAAGCATAGGCTATCTGGAATTTCTTAATCCTGTATTTGTTTTGTATATAATCAATCCATTTTTTCCAGACTCGTTTATATCTCTCATTTGAATGATGTTTAAGATATGCCGATATTTTAGCCATCTCGGCTAAATTTGTAACTTTCAATGTCCATTCTTGAGTTGTAGGCAAGTCTTCCTTCTTCCAGTATTGCGCCACCAACAGTCTTGCTGCCGTTATTAGGTGCAGAATCAAGTTAGTCTCTACCACTGTAAAGTCAGTACTTATACCTAGTAAAAATAACTGAGGAGTAAACTTTATCCTTCTTTTAAAGATATTTTGCATAATCCACCATATTTTTATCCAAAATGCCTTGGATTATTTTGGCACTTTGTTGTGCTTATGCACGCCAATTACAGACCTCTTAGGGATGGGGTTAGGTCCACGGTATACAGTTTAAGATTAAAGTTATGGGGGTTTGGGGATGAAACCACAGAGTCAAGTAGAGCATTCCAGGCATTGACCATTCTGTTGCTCAAGTCGTATTTTCTGCAATCAAGTTTGGAGCAGTTTGCCTTAAGTTTGTATCTATTGTGTGCCCATGTCTTGTTGTAGTTGAAGCTGAAGTAGTCATCGACAGGTAGGACATTGTAGTAGATAATTTTGGGTACTACCCTCAGGTCAGACCATAGGCGACATAGTTCCAGATTGTTGAAGTCCAAAATTTCAAGCCTGGTGGCATAAGGGATTCTGTTGCGAGTAGAGGAGTGGAGGACTCTTCTTGTGAAATATCTCTGGACTCTCTCGATTGTATTTATGCCTGATATGCAGTGCTGGTTCCAGACAGATGAGCTGTATTCGAGAATTGGTCTAGCAAAGGTTTTGTATGCCCTAGTTTGCAATACAATATTACCAGAGAAGAAGCTTCGCAAGATTAGGTTAACAACTCTCAATGCCTTTTTGGCAATGCTGTTAAATAGAGCAATAAACAAAAATTTCAGGATAATTTCAGGAACAGCAGTAATCTAATAACTGAGATAATAAGTGATGCAGAAGGGCTTTTAATGGTAAAGTGGGGAAGAAAAGCAACATTCATAAAAACATGCTTTCTTCCAAATGTCTGGAAAAATAAACAGATCTTAAACTTCTACTACATGGCTTCCAAACAA